>NC_063045.1:8285322-8494656 GCF_018812025.1 Megalobrama amblycephala | reverse complement strand
GGCCAACGGGTGGCGGTGAGCCTGGGTGCGAGGGCCCTCTCAACGCTGCTTGCAGCTTTAATTATTATTAGGGCCCGAGCACCGATGGTGTGAGGACCCTATTGGAATTGCTCCGTTTATTATTATTATTATCAGGGCCCGAGCACCGATGGTGTGAGGACCCTATTGGAATTGCTCCGTTTATTATTACTATTAGGGCCCAAGCGAAAATTCGCGCAGGGCCCTCTTGTTCTTCTAAGGATTATTATTATTATTATTTTTTTTTTTTTGTCTTTTTTTTTTCGTCTTCCGGGGCTTTTTGGGGGCCTTAACATGCTCAAAAACTCTTGAAAATTGGCACACACATTGGAATCCGCGGCCATTAGGACGCTGGAGAGGCTGGTACCCGGGCGTGGCAGGGGGGCTCAGTAGCGCCACCTTTTGACAAAAGTGGGGGGGTTAGTTTTTCCTACAGTCACCAAACTCGGTACACATATTGTTCTCATCAAGCCGGACAATTTTCTAATTTACATTCATTAGCTCCGACCAACAGGAAGTCGGCTATTTTGGTTTGAATGTTAATTTTTTGAAAAAACAGGCTATAAATTTTATACTACTACTCCTACAGGGTTTATCCAATTTATACCAAGCTGTTTTTAACTTGTTGCTAACACATTGAAGTTGTTTAATTGCAAACGGATTTTGGATATCTCAAACGGTTTGGCCGTGGCGAGGCAACGAATTTATGGCAAGAAAAGGGAAACAAAGTGTTATAACTTCTGCATACATTAATTGATTTTGATGAAACTTCGGCTTAGTCTTCGTTGTACAAGGCTGATCACATGGATGTGACTATTGTGATTCAAAGTCATAGCGCCACCAACTGGAAGCAGAAAATGTGTCACTTTCAGCATAAATTGAGATCACCCTCTTATTTTTACCTGATTTGCTTCAAAATTCATCAGAATAATGTTAAA
This sequence comes from Megalobrama amblycephala, assembly GCF_018812025.1. NCBI lineage: Eukaryota > Metazoa > Chordata > Actinopteri > Cypriniformes > Xenocyprididae > Megalobrama > Megalobrama amblycephala. Next base: position 8,493,700 of record NC_063045.1, on the reverse strand, counting down.
ACTTGGCACATGTAATCCTTTGAAAATGGGCAGGGAGGAGGGGCTCTATAGCGGCACCTTGTAGTGCAGTAAATGTGGAGTGAATTTGACATAGTACTTTGATGTTTAACCGTTTTAAATGCCTATTGCCCGCTGTGCACAGTTGCCCTGAATGCCCTGAAAGATTACTTTTCACCTAACTCATTTATCACATTGAATTGAATAGGATAATCTTGTACCATATTGATATTAAAATACAAAGAATAAGTAAATATATTCCAATCTTTATTATCAAAAACATGAAGTGCATTAAACATTACGTTATGTCAGGGTTTCCAAAATTGGGTTTCGTGAAGGTGCTGCAGGAGTATTGTGAGTTTGATGAAAATATAAATGCCATTATAAAGCTTTGAAGTATCAGGGTGATCATTAATATAACTCTGATTATATTTGTCTGAAAGAAGAAAGTCATATACACCTAGGATGGCTTGAGGGTGGGTAAATCATGGGGTAATTTTCATTTTAAAGTAAATTAATCTTTTAAATAAAATCCTTTTTTAGTACCCTTTTCGGTAACACTTTATTTTAGGGTCTTTTAACTATTTGCTTATTAGCATGCATATTACTAGAATATTGGCTGTTTATTAGTACTTAGTAAGCACATATTAATGCCTTATTCTGCATGACCTTATTCTACATTCTTAATCCTACCCAATACCTAAACTTAACAACTACCTTACTAACTATTAATAAGCAGTAAACTAGGAGTTTATTGAGGGAAAAGTCAAGATTAATAGTGAATGTGTTCCCTATACTAAAGTGTTAACATAATTTCTTAGTTTCTGCATGTTCATCAGGGGTGTCCAACCCTGCTCCTGGAGAGCTGCCATCCTGCATATTTAAGCTTCAATTTTGAGTGAACTTAAACACCTTTGATTGGCCATTGTATTAACTTGCTAAACATTTAGATCTAATGACTCTGCAGGCCATGGAAGTTAAGTCTTGCTCTGTGTACTGGTGCATTATCATGCTGATAACATGACACACCCTTCAGGGTACAGTGTTTAAACCATTAGGTGCACATGGTCTTCCAGAATGGTTCAGTAGTCCTTGGAAATGATGTGCCCATCAAACACAGTAGGGAATGCCATGATATTGCAGCTTAAACCATCACTGATCCACACCTGTGCTTCACTGTGGGCATGCAACAGTCCAGGTGTTAAGCCTCTTTGGGGCTTCTCCACACTGTAACTCCCATGGATTTGGGAAAGACACTGAAGGTGGACTCATCAGAAAACAATAGGGATGTAACGATATCAAAATCTCACGATACGATAATATCTCGATATAAAATCCATGATACGATATTTATTGCGAAATTAAAATAAATAAATAAATAAATAAATAAAGACATTGTCAGTTTGAAACAGGAACTTCCATTGTTTTCAGTTTTCATAATAAAGAAAAAATATTAAACAACCAATAAAAATAGTAGTAAGGGGAAAAAATGCACAATCTCAACTCCTTTTTGTGTTTATTATACTTGTAAAATGAGTTTATCAGACTGCTAATCTCAACAAATTCACTAACACTTTACAAATAAGGTTCATTAGTTAACATTAACTACATTTACTAATAATGAACTGCATATCTACAGCATTCATTAATATTTAACGTTAATTTCAACATTTACTAATACATCATTAAAATCAAGAGTTGTACTTGTTAACATTATTTAACGCACTGTAAACTAACATGAACAATATGAACAGTGGTATTTTTTATTAACTAACATTAAAGTCTGCGTGAACCGGAAGTTGACTTTTCTCCAGTGCTGTGACGTATTTCTAAGTGAAACGGAATATTGCTTTAGCGCTCCTCCTCTCCATCTCTCGCTCATAGCAGACTAACCATTGGAGGGGAGTGGTTTAAGCGATTTCAACCCATGCCGTCAAACTGATGTCATCAGAGAAGGGGCACCATTGCAGAGGGGAGGAGCATTTTCAGATTTTGATTAAATATTACGAAGCCAAACCATTTTTTTGTGTGGATTGACTTGCACGGATGAATTGTTCACCACAAAACTAGCAATTTGAGCTAACAAAATAAATAAGGTCAATTTTGATTTCATGTGTACTTTAACAAAGATTAACAAATACTGTAACAAATGAATTGCTCATGGTTAGTTCATGTTAGTTTATACATTAACTAAAGTTACCAAATGAACCTTATTGTAAAGTGTTACCACAAATTCAACACACATTGGATTCATAAAGACGTCACTTGTTTCTAAAAGAATGATTCAGTGATACTGTTTTAACAGTAATTTGTTGCCATCTAGTGCCGTAACAATGCAGCGATATATTAGCCAGGAGTTAGGTCAGGAGTCTTAGGTGGCCATGGCAGGTCAGGAGCTCTGGGCGGCCATGACGGGTGTAGCATATGCACATGTATCAGGACAATCAATAAACTTTGGAGTTTTCAGAATGCTTTTAACCTGATGAACTGTGTTCGTTAATCACTAAGTCGGCTCCGACCAGTCTGCAAAGATGAGCCCATTTGACATCTTTGTGGCCTGGGCGAGGTAAGACAGTGGACCCAATTTCCTAGCTTTTGGAACATCAAAGGATCAACCCCCGGTTGTGGGCAAGAAACTCAGCGCCAGAGACTGACCAGACAAATTCCACACACACACCCCACACACACACACAGACACACACACATATACAAACATGCCTAGAGATGGTATGTACAGTTATTCTCAAGATATGACTGTGCCAAAGTGTACCCGCTATATTTTAAGTGCATATATGCTTCCTAGTGTTTAGATTTTAGAGTTTAAATGACTGTAGCCATTCTAGTTTCATTCCTATTAATGTAATTTTGTCTGTAAACCATAACTTCTTCTACATGTTTCGTTTATATGTCAAGTCTAGATTCTTTTGAAAGCTGTTCATCTGATTTATTCCATAATGTATGTCACACTGCTGACAAATGCATTGTACTATTTTTAATAGTACTTCGAAGGAAAATGAACACTAATCCAACCTTGTAAATCATGCAAATGAGTTTGCAAGACAAAAACAAAGGGAAAGCTTTCCCGCCAACTTTGCACCCATGTTATTGGCTACCCCACCTCAAGGAGGTGTGTCGGCTTATCTGTCATAAAAGCAAAGACGCACAATCTCTTGGGGTTCTCTCCCGATTGTCTCACGAGCATCTCGTGCACGTTTTTCCCGGACCTCTCCGGTGACCACGCGCTGCCACCGCGCTCAGCTTCGGGATCGCCATCTTCCAGCGAAACTCACTCTCGTCCTCAGTTCAAACCTTCCCGCTGAACGGAGGAAGCCAACGAACTGCACCAGCGCTAACCTGAAATTCGACACACGCAACCAATGCAAGTATACTGCCGTTTCTCAATCTTAGATGATGAAACTGATTTCCGTGCTGGCTTAGGACTGGTTGTGAGTTTGCTACTTGCCTTCTCTCTTTCCTTCTCTACTTCTATTCTTGTACATAGGTGTGTATTTTCTTGTATATTTAGATGTATAACCTCTGTATTCGTAGTTTGCATATAGTAAAACGTTATTCATGCTCGATTGTTCTGTTTGTTCTTTCAGCTGAAAACCCAAGTCACTTTAACGTTTTTCGATCGTTTTATGCTTTGATGTTATAATAGCAGGTTATTTTCATGGCCAGATAACTTTGTTTATAATATTCTGTGAGGGACTTAGTTTGCTGGACAAACTAACAGTTTCTCTAAATAATTATTAAACCAGAACTAATCATATATGTAATTGATTATAATTCATTGTAATTGATTCACGATATATGTTTAATTCCCCGTTGGGTCGATATATGAATCATAATTTATTCATAACCTTATGAATTATTATATTCATATTTCATCCATAAATTGATTAATAACTGTACGAACCGCTACATTCGTTACACGGGTCAGGAGCTGTAGGCAGCCACGGCAGGTCTGGAGCTGAGGGCGGCCATGGCGGGTCAGGAGCTGTAGGCAGCCATGGCAGGTCTGGAGCTGAGGGCAGCCATGGTGGGTCAGGAGCTGTAGGCGGCCATGGCGGGTCTCGAGTCCCACCCACATGTGTTTCCTCCACATGTTGCTCACCCACGGGTACACTGCCCCACTGGTTCGTGGGCTGGAATGGGTTTGTGGACGGCTGGAGCTGGCCGGTCGGCCGCCGGAGCTGGCCTGTGGACTGCTGGAGCTGACTTGGGAACACTTGGAACAGACTCGTGGGCAGCGGGAGCGGACTCGTTGGCGGCAAGGGCTGGAGCGGGCTCGGCGAGGGCTGGTGCGGGCTCGTTGAAGCATGGAGTGGATTCGTGAAGGCATGGAGCGGGCTCGGCGAAGGCAGGAGTGAGATTGAGATGACTGGGAGCAGGTTCAGTCCAAAAGTCTATAAGCCAGTCCTCCTCATCACTGACTGGTGCCTGGGGCTGCTCGGAAGCAGAAAACTCAGGAGACTGGGGCTGCACGGAGGCAGAAAACTCAGAAGACTGGGGTTGCACGTAGGCAGAAAACTCAGGAGACTGGGGCTGTTTGACTGCCTTCTTCCTCTCTTTCTTTGGCCGTTTGGGCCCAGCGGAGGATTTATCCTTGGCCATATGGGGATTTGGGTCCGACAGGACACCAGGGGAATGCCCACTGGAGGGGTAGGTGGAGGAAAGCGGAGATTGGCGAACTGGCCAGGCCGCCTGTGTTTCTGTGGGGGCTGGACGAGGACTACACGATTGATCAAGAACCTCCTCAATGACAAAATCAGAACAATTTAGAAACAAAATCAGATGAATTGCTTCGACTAGGGAAAAACAACAGGCAGGTTCATCAAAACGAATCGTGTCCTCATCCAACCCCGCCAGAAAACAGGCATTCAACGGGGCATCTGGCCAATTCACCAAATAAGCGATCTCAACAAATTCCTCAACATACCTCTCCAGCAAGCGACCGTCCTGCCGGAGCCCACACAGGCAATCCTCTGCTGGAGTCAACTTGGGAGATACAGGAATCTCTGAAATGAAGAACAAGCCCATCTTCTTTGTAGATTTCCAACAGTTTGGTCTGATCTTCTGTTAAGGGTGCTGCTGTAAAGACGAGGCGAGTACGGAAATCCACAATGTAACAGGCTTTAATGAACAATCCAGGAACATGGAACAGCGTTACACACATTAAACAACAACAAGAACGGACAAGGAGTACAAGGAGTGAGTCCAAACTTAAAGGGAGTGCTGACGAGGACAACAGGTGCTGGGACTCCGGGGAGACTATGTGGAGACTTCTCTGTGGCACTCGTGATGGATTCAGAGAAATGTTCACTTGGAAGAAGAGCAAGGTGAAGGGAGTACTTTGAAAGCCTACACAATCTTTTCCATTTTCTTTAATTTCATGTCAAACTAGTAACAATAAAGCTTGCTTATAGGCTTCTTATACTACTGGCTATAAGGGACAATATATGACATTTTAAATCGTATTAACCCCTTAAACCCCACCCTTCAGTATGATTTTTGTCAAATGTTTAATAGTCGAATCGTTATCATTTAGGAAAAAGATCATGTTGGTCATCATGTTGGTGTAATATCATTGCGCCTGCTGCACCCATGGTACTGCAGCAAAGTTCCTTGATTAATTATGCTGGAATAAGAGTATAGTTCCTAGCCATATTGGCCTAGAAAATTGCAACTTTTCATTTTCCGTTGGTCTTAGTACACAATGTAACTACAGAAGAGTCAAGTTTTAAATATGAAAAATATCGAAACGAAAATAGTTTCACTTAAATGCGTTAGAATGTAAACAGACATGAAGTTTGGTTGCATGAACAACTCTCATGCTCACTCCATCCCTGGATCGCAAACAGACGCACTACGAGTGACACGCAAACAAGTTTCTGTGGAGTTCAGATACGCAATTGCCACGTGAAATCAGAACACACAAACACATGAAAATTAGTGCTGTACCTACCAGTGACAAGGAGATTGTGAATAAAAAAGGGCTTGTCAGTGTGGCCGTTTCATGGTTTCCTTATATCTTACAGTTGATCTACTTCAAAGTTCGTCTTGAGAGAGCAGGTGTCATGTCGGTATAAACAGCTGCACAGTGTTTTCAACCACAAAGTATCTTTATTTCTGTGTTACAAATATTCAAATTATCACAGAAATACTGAGATAAAAGTTTACAGTTTAGAAATAAACACTGTTATCAATCAAAACTGAGCAAATCAGCTTCTGAAAGAAACTTGGTGCTGAAAACGACGCACTTATCGATTACATTGTTTCACCACCAGGTGGTGACAAGTGAGTGTTAAAAAATGTATTTGATATTGAATCTTCATTCATCAGATTCTTTCAAATACACTAATTCATCCAGTAATGAAACAAGCCTATTTATCAGTGAGTCATTGAATCATACATCCAAACAGATTTAAAAAAAAAAATTAACTCAAATAAATTAAAAAATTTAAAATAGACTGCAGCAATTAATATTTTGTCAGAACCTCTAGTAAATTGCATGTTTTTTCCTTTAGTTGTCATTCAGAATTGTGATCTTAGTTTGACAAAACAAAAAAGTTTCTTAATTTATCCAGAATTGTGCAGCTCTAAGTTTCTTTAATGCTTATTTATTTATTCTTCATATAAAATATAAGAAAGATTTACATTGTACTTTTTATTTAAAATTATTTGTTGTTTGCCTTAATATAAAAAAAAAACATTGCACACTCGCTGCGAGATTGGAGGATGTGAGCGATAACACATTCTCATCCAGCAACTCGGCCTTGGCAGCTACTGAAGGATGAGAAATAGCCATACCATTTTCAAATTGCTCTGCAAGCTCCATCTTGGTGCCCCACGATCTCAGTTTTCTCCTTGCCTCAGCTGCAAGCAGGTCCTGCACGGGGCGCAGATGATTGTCCCAATTCCCTTAAAAAACAGGGACAAACGAAAGCGGAGTTTCTTCATAGAGAAACTTGCATTTAGCCCCCTATGACTGACTGAGCATGCTCCTCACCCAAGCGTATCACGTATAGTGTGTATCATCAGGTGTCAAAAAGTGCTGACATGGATGTATGCACTTCCTGAAAGCTTTCACTGCCATAACTGCCTTCGACACATCACAAACAAAAATAGGATGACGTGTACTACAGGCGCCCTTTTATACTCTGGTCACACCAGTAGTGATGTCATAGGCTATTGTTATGTTATTGTTGTGTTTTGACACATGCTTCAGACACCTGACATGCCAGAGGCATTCCCCATTAGCGCCCTAGGACGCAGTGTAAGTTCCCATTCGAAAGGGAACAGTGATCTAATACTAACATACATTTTGATATTTAACTTGGTGAGACAAATTATAAACTAAGTGTTTTAGTAAATCCAAAGAAAAAACAAAATAAAACAATAACTGGATAAAATTCAGTTGTAGTGTAGTCTAGATGTAAAGACTTAAGTTAACACTGTATGCATACATTTTGTCAGGCATATGTAGATGTAGATTTGACTTTGTGTGTGAAGATCAAATCTATGTGGCTAGCATTTAGCTGTGGCTATGTGTAAATGCAATCATGGTCCAAAAAAAGGTGAGGAGGTTTTACAATTGTGAATTTGATCCTGTTTTTGTAACAGGGAGCCAGCTTGAAAAATGTGAGTATGAGGTGTGATCTTGCTCAAAATCCTTCAACACTAATGTTTTTGTTGAGGAGCATGATAAAGTGCAAAGTTCAGAGTTACTAAATCCTGTTGTAAGGAAAGCATTTTCATGGTTAGTGCAGTTGTAAATCACATTGTAGCCACATGGCAATTCTGTGCTCCTGTTCATGGTTTTACTCCAGCTATATGGAAAATAGCAGAGTTTTCCACTTAGGAGGCAAACAAATTCAACATAGTCACACATGCAACTAGAAATTGCAATACAATTCCAGTACTACACTTATTATTCTAATTTATACAAGATACATGGCCTAGAATGCATAGCATCTACAACCTAAGTGTTTCATTCAACACTTACAGTAAAGCAATTGTGTGTTTTAAAGAATAAACTAAGCTAGTCTATGTGTACATATAGTATTACAAACAACTTTAATGTGTGTTGTATGCGCACAATGTGTTTAGCACAATTAAAAATTTGAAAATACAAACAGGATCAATGCTGTTGGAGGCCTTGCATGAACAATGCAGTTAACTCACTAAGTTTTTACCTGCAAATGAGCACTGTTCTTTGCTCTTAGAATGTAAGGTGAAAATAAGGTGGAGGTCTACCCCTACCCAGTGACCAGCCTTTTTCCTCTGTATGGCCTATTTTCTGACAGGAACTGCAAAACCTGCTCTCTTTGCCACTGGTTTGTTTGCTGTGTTCAACTGGAGTTTGAGGATTTTCATGACTCTTTTGTACACCATGCATTCTGGTACATGACTCTGTGTTATTCCAGTGCTGCATCACGTTAAGATCTGAAATAGGTGCAATTTCTTGAGCAGTGGCCTCTGAAGAAAACATTCCAGATTCATCAGTGCAATTCACCTCATCTAAGAAGTGAACATGCTTTTTAGTCTCATCGCTGTTAAGCGTTTTGGTAGACTTTTGAGGATTTAGTTTAGCCTTGAGATCTGCAATGGTCTCTTTGTGTTTTTTACACTTTTCAGTCAGGGCTAACTGGTCAGCTAGTAAATTATCTAGCTGTGTTTGAAGATCCTGAACCTGAATCAAGTTTAAAGCCTCAATTATTTCACCACGTTTTAATTTCTTTTGATGTTTGCCAATTATGTCCCACCATTTGAGCATTTCATCATCTGAACATTTAATCCCAATATATTGTTTCTTGAGTTTGCACAAGGTAGGCTCAACTTTTTTGCTCCATAAAGCAAACAGTACGTCACTCTTTTAAGAAATTTTCTCTTCCATCCCTGAGGAGATCTGAATATCATACCATTAAACAATTAAAATAGACTTACCCATTCCTTGGTGAGAAGGTCAGCTTTCATTCACAAGATAAACTGTGAAAAAATTCAAGATAGCTCATTTTGACGACTGATCAAAGTAAATTTCAGAAAGCTTACTGCAAGGGATCCCGGGTTTCAGCACCTTCTGTAAGGGTGGACTGCCTACAGGGGTTCAGGATGTAGGGTTGCTGAGCGACTAAAGAAACGTTATCAGCAAGACGGTAGAAAACTGTACATTTCTTGTCTTACCACCCACTGCTACTTATACCAACGATGGAAATAAGCGCAGTTACAATAGCAAAATATGTGGGAGAGCGTTGCTATAGGGTGACGATATAATATTGCAATAGGGAGCACATTAATGTTAATACTAAAAATCAAAACTAGTTAGCACATCATTTGTAACTGAAAGGGTTTAATGACAATATCTGATTATGGTTACACTTAAAATAGTTACACAATAAATGTATGAGATGATAAAATCATATACCATTAACCGTACCCAGCATGTATGTAAAAAGTTACCTGAGAGATAGAGAAAGAGTGAAAGAGAAAGAGAGGGCCAGAGAGTTCCCAAGAAAAGCCAAGAATAAAAGAGACAGAGCAACGGTTACAATCTTCTTTTATTCCTTCCTTGACCATGTGACTGAAACCTAAATGTGAGACATTAAAACTGACCAATCAGAAGATTAAAATTTCCCCCACTGTACTAAAGGTGTGACAATTTGTAGGCCCCCGATGTACATGCATTTTGGCCTATAGGGCTTAATCACTATCAACACATTTGTGCCTTCCAAATTAGGGATGTGCAACAGCCACCGAGTACTCGACCGTGACAGCGACGATCGATCATGTAAATGATGATCGAAATGTATTTTTTTCTTTTTTCTCCTGATTGGTTATAGTAGCACTTTAGGCGGCGCCCTGAGCCCCGATTGTTTAGCTTTCCACAGCATGCGTCAAAAGACGTGAGAACAGAGAGAATGGCCTCGAAGTGACGTAGTGATGTCTAGTTTAACTTTGACAAGATCCTTTCCTTTCCTTCCTTTACTATCCTTTCAATTCTATTCATAATTAATTTAGCAATAATCATCAGTGATTTTCATACTGTAAAGTATCATTTTGGTTGATCAGAAAGTGCAAATTGAATCCAAAATATTGCTGAAATATTAGTGACACTTTTTAAAGCACAATCGGAGTTACACTTTCGGTCAAGCTCATGTTTACATTCGCAAACCTTTTGCAGATTAAAGTTGTAATAGCTACAGCTGATTAATTACGATGCGTTGGGTTGGGATATCAACATTTATTAAGATGCTGAATGCGCTGCATATCAGTGTTTAGTTTCATGCTCAAATGCAATGCCCGATATTGACTGAGTTATTTGAGACGGTCATATTGCTTTTAGATGTTTCTTTAAAAAAAAAAAAAAAAAAAAAAAAAAAAAAATATATATATATATATATATATATATATATATATATATATATATAGATGTTATAATAATGCAACAGTGCATTTTTCGTCATATTTGTTCAATGGCATAATTCGCATGGCTTTGAAAACGCGCAAGCGATTTATGGAATCACTTAATAATGTGATTAAAATAAAGCACAGATCTGCCATAAACATGGGATTATAATGAGAACTTTATAGAAATCTACAATAAATTCTTACCCGTTATTCACCGCACTGTCGCTGAGAGAAGCATGCGAGCTGCTTGTCTGTCTCTCTCTCTCTCTCTCTCTCTCTCTCTCTATAGCGCGTAACTTAAAGTTCACTGGCATTTGTATCCTTTTGTGCCGATACAAGTTGTAATGTTACGTCTATATTATGTATCTAAGTTATCTGTTTAATATCAAAGGATATGTCATAGAACGGGCTTCAGTTTATTGGCGTCACTCACCTCAGGTGGCCATTCCTTTTAGATGCTTCCTTATTAAAAACATTGCTGCATCATAATCAATCTAACACTGTTCTAATCACATTTTCATGTTTTCATAGACAGGTTTTCATGTCATATTTTTATTTTTATCATTCATTTTCCTATATTTTCATTATCTCCATGACGGCCATGCCCTGCCCCCCGAGTACTCGATTAACCGTTTTTGAAACCTTTCGATGATTGAAATGAAAAATTGCCAGAAATGCCTATCCCTATTCCAAATGGCCCTTGTAGCAAGAGAGAGGGGGTTGAAACACTAAAGCCAATGTCTTTGTTCATTTGAAAATATCTTTAGATATTTTCAATCTTTGTGCAAATTTGTGCATTAATGGCTATGTTAAGTTAAATAAAGTTTACTAATTACAACAAAGCAGATAAGTATACTTTACCTGTGTACGCCGTTGTCTCATCTCCCCTCAGATGTGCTGACAAGTTTTTTTGGGGGATATTATGTGTGAATATTATTTAGAAACTATTTAGTTGTTTCAGTTTATTTTCCCAATAAATGGCAATATCATTTTTAGACTCTCTTTATTATGACAGGTAGTGTAATAAATTACTGTATGTTTTCATAGCATTCAGTTGGCACATTTGTTTGAAGTACATTGGGCAGGATGTGGAGTAGTGTGTTTTTTTTTTTTGTCAATAAAATAAAAATAAATAAAATAATGATTTTTATCTTATTAATCGATTAAACGAAAAAATAATCGGCCAACTAATCGATTATCAAAATAATCGTTAGTTGCAGCCCTAACCCCTGCCCTGCCCCGCCCCCATGTATAAGAAATCCTGTGCCCACGATTGATATTAAATACAACTCACAGGTGTTTGTTTAAATATTATTTTTCAATCTCATTCTCAATCAGTTTATAATATGTAAACAAAATATCTTATAAGCTATTGATCTGTTATATTCATAATAAATTACATTTTCTGCATTTTAACTTGTAATACTAGGATGTAATACTAGTTATATTGTTTATATTCATTCCCCTTGTAGTTTTGCTATATTACGTTTTAAAGGATTAGTCCACTTTTAAATACACTTTTCCTGATAAATTTACTCACCCCCATGTAGGGCTGGACGATATGGCCAAAATTTATATCACGATATAATTCTTAATTTCGGTCGATACGATATAATTCCGATATCGATATGAACTATATAATAGCCTCGGAAAAACTGCCAAGAACGGCCACAACGGATATCTGTACCTAAAAATGTTTGAAAAATGAATTTGCCAAATCTATGAAATCTCTTCCTATAAACTATATAATTTTTTAGAAATAAAAACAGTACAAATAAATTTATGTTCAGCTTTTATTTGTATTTAGCCTTCATACAAACATAAAAAATAAACATAAGACTCACTCACTTTAGTAATATTAATATCTTTAACATTAAACTATAACGTAGGCTGATTTTATTATCCTTAATATAGATTAAAACAAAAGTGCTTTAGCCAAGGTAAAGATTGTGAACAGTAAAAACAGAAAAAACAGTGAGAAACAACAAAAACACATTGCTGGGGCAGGGAAGTTGTTGAGTGTTGATGACACTAGGGGTGCAATGGTTCAAATTGCTCACGGTTCAGTTCGTATCACGGTTTTAGGGTCACGGTTTCGGTACGTGCTATTTGCACATACCGAACCGTACCGAAACTGTGACCCTAAAAATAGGACTACTGTCAAATAAAAATAAAGAAAATAAGAACAAACAATTAAACTACAAGCAACATCGCAAATAAGTACAATAAAGCAAATATTCAAATAAAATAAACAGTGCTTTTCAGGTTTTTCAGGTATCTTACAGTAGTTTTCAGGTACAGAAAATGGATAAAGTAATAAAATTTTTTTAATTAAAATATAAAATAACACTGCATATTATCTTTACTGTATAAAATAAATAAAAATGAATCATTATTGAAGTTACAAAAACTATTCAGTCAAGAGCAGTGAGTGATTTCTTTGTTATTTGTTGTTTGATTTAACATTAAAAACAGGCAGCAGGAATAGTTTTTTTCCCTTTAAGACATGCACGATCCAGTACATATACTCTTACACATGCGCTGTCTTTCTCGACTAATATACATTCACTTAAGACATAACCGACTATGTTTGCTAGGATACTCGACAAGACGGGCATGTTGACATAATTTTTGTATGAATTTGTCCGCCGAAGCGCGAGACTAGAAAGAACTCAGTATTTGCTCGCTGACTGAAATAAGCGTGTGCGCGCTTCGGATGAACGCACACAAATCTTCTCACAGCGCGTGCGAGTTCTCTTTCGCGTCTTGTTCTTGAAGGTTTAAATCAGCAAGGTTTAAATGAGTAAGTTTAAACACAGATAGCAACGTGTGCTGTTCAGGTCTCACCTGCGCTCGCGCGCTATCAACACCCGGGTGATGACGGCGTAAATGACTGGACATTAGAGCATACAGCACTAGCTGTTAACAGTTTACAAAGAGTGACTGTTTTGTCCACGCTTTTTAAATATAACGTTAGTTGTTGTAACGTTTTGCGCATCCATCGACTGAAACATACATTAACTGAAATCTGTCTGTCTGTTTTCCACGTTGCTATTTTAAACAAACCATATTAACCAATAGATACGCTGAGCACTGGCTGATGGCTGCGTGTCTCTGTGGTGTACGTCATCACGCAAATAGCCAATCGCGTTCTGCTCTTTCTAACCGCTGCGCCTCAAGTCAGTGAGAAATGCTGTAATGTATATATCGAAATACCGGAAATGTGTTTAAAAATCATATCACCGTTATCGAAAAAAATTATATCGCGATATATATTGATATTGAATTATTGTCCAGCCCTACCCCCATGTCATCTAAGATGTTCATGTCTTTCTTTCGACAGTCGAAAACTACTTACGGAACGAACGCGGCGCCAGTTTCGTTTTTTTCCGTAACTTGAATAGGGAAGGCGTAGGACATTCAGCGTAAGGGTTATGAAGAATGCGGAAGCGGAAAGTACGTTCAAGGCGATATTTTGTTTATAAAGCATAAACGGTTGTATTTTTTTCAAAAATGACTGATCGATTCGCTAGATAAGACCCTTATTACTCATCTGGTATCGTTTAAAGCCCTTGAAGCTGCACTGAAACTGTAATTTTGACCTTCAACCTGTTGGTAGCCATTGAAATCCACTGTAAGGAGAATAATCCTGGAATGTTTTCCTCAAAAACCTTCATTTCTTTTCGACTGACGAAAGAAAGACATGAACATCTTGGATGACATGGGGGTGAGTAAATTTATCAGGAAAAGTGTTTTTAAAAGTGGACTAATCCTTTAAGCGACTTGTTTAGGTTTTTTGTGATATCTGGCAACCCTTTACCTGTTGCTTTAATGATAGGTGCTTTCAGGAAGAGTGCAGAAGAACAATAGCTACTGTTAGTGCCAATCAGTCGGGACTTATTTAATGAAGTAATTTAAATTATACACACTTTGTAGGCGTGTTATTTTACTCTAATCCCGACCCGCTGCTGCTCAGCCTTTCAAATTCGCCTCTTCGCATCATTAAAAATGTGATCAGTTTATGTCAGCGTCAAGTTGACAGATATTTTAAAATCAGAGTAAGTAATTATCAGTTGGATCCGATCAGTCGATCGTTTGGGGTTAGATATATATATATATATATATATATATATATATATATATATATATATATATATATATATATATATATATATATATATATATACGCGCTGCTTGATTCTCAATATTTAGTACTTTAGCTTCAGATATGTCAATTCGCTTTTATATAGGCGGGCATTTGAACGCACTTTTTGTGTGTAAAAACTACATGTACATGGCAAGATCGCAAGAAAAGCTTGTAACTAAACATTATTTAAGGCTATTTTTTTATTAAATTACTGATATAGCAACTGTTGTTGTCATGTAGGCTTTATTCATAATGCTCCCTCCGTTGCAAGCCTGTGCGCTCCTCTAATCTGTCCAGCTGCTGAACTGCTCTCCCGGGTGACTTTCCTTTGACCCAGCAACATCATGTCATTAATACATTTTAGAAAAGAAAAGAGTTAGAAAATCGATTTTTAAAATTTAAAAATCAATTTAAATAGGCGGAAGATAGAATCGCGATTCATATGTGAATTGATTTTTTTTTTTCTTTTCTTCCCCCACCACTATAAAATTGCAGACCTTTTTTTCATGCTCAAACAGCAACATTACAAACTAAAGAAAGTTTGAAAAAAGCATAATAGGTCCTCTTTAAACTGAAGTTCTATGTGCATGTGCAGTATATGCAGAGGCAACATGAACAAAAACTTTATAACCCCACTAAGAATGAGGCGATCAAAGGTGATGGTGCTCTTTTTCTTCTTGTTTTCTGCATCTGGCACTTGGTGGCTTAGATCAGTGGATCCCAACCTTTTGACCCACCCAACAAATATTTATTTTCTAAATAATTTATATTGTTTTGAGAATGCTATCTCCCACCCGAACTGGGGTCGCATTTTTATTAGACCAGGTTGCTATTTTATTATATCTAAATAAAAATTAAACAAAGAGAGATTAATCTGTATTTTTGTATTTTTTTTTAAGTTTGTAGATTTTTGGACTAAACTGGATTTTATTTACTGTACACTTGCCATGAAAACCATAAAGAATTTTGCAGACTGTGCTCACCTGTGTTTGTAAACAGATTGCTTGTAGCATTTACACATCCATATTTTTGATTTTCACTATTTTGATTATTCAGGAGACAAGGACACTTGCAGAGATTGCTAAGGCTGAGCTGGACGGCACAATGCTGGGCAACAGGCCCATCCGGATTCGTTTTGCCACACATGGGGCTGCACTCACAGTACGAAACCTCTCACCAGTGGTATCCAACGAGCTGCTGGAACAGGCCTTTTCACAGTTCGGCCCAGTTGAGCGGGCAGTCGTGGTGGTTGATGACCGAGGCCGACCCACAGGCAAGGGCATTGTGGAGTTTGCCAATAAGCCTGCTGCCCGAAAAGCCTTGGACCGCTGTGCAGATGGAGCTCTTTTGCTTACAATGTAATAACTTGTCATTTTCACAGTATGATCTGTATTTATCAAGGATGGACCTGTCTCTAGATATCAAATATGTCAAGTCAAATAAAAGAGTTTTGACATGGATCTTTTTTCTTTTTTTGTCCTTCAGGTCCCCTCGTCCAGTCATTCTTGAGCCAACAGAACAGTTTGATGATGAAGATGGTCTACCAGAAAAGCTGTTGCAAAAATCAGGACAGTATCACAAGTATGTCTTTAGATCATTGAGAATAACTGTATTCCATATGCATATAGTTTATCTAAAGAAGAAGAAGAAGAAAAAAAAAAAGAATTGTCTCAGTGTAGTTTTAAATGAACCAGAAATGAACCACAAGAATCTGCAATACAGGGAACGGGAGCATCAGCCACGCTTTGCACAGCCAGGCACCTTTGAGTTTGAGTACTCATCTCGCTGGAAGGCTCTGGATGAGATGGAGAAGCAGCAGAGGGAGCAAGTGGAACGGAACATACAGGAGGCAAAAGAGAAATTGGAGGCTGAAATGGAGGCTGCCAAACATGAGCATCAACTCATGATGATGAGACAAGGTAGTTTGCAGTTTTAAAACATACTAGTTTTCTGAAAGAGCCACTTATTTTGCCCACCACAATGTTGTGAGAGAAATACTTAAATATTTGGATATAACATTTTTGTGTTTGCAAAGGCAGCTAAATTTATTTCTATTATATTGTTACTGTAATGAAGACAACAGACATGTACACAATGACTGTGATCTCCCACAACCTAGGGCTGGGCGATATGGCCAAAAAAAATCATATCTCGGTATTTTTGGCTAAATGGCCAAATATATCCCGGTATTTTCTAAATTTTTATATTTGTATTTAGAAAAAAAAAAACAATGTTGTCCTACAAACAGTGTTCATATTGAAGGCTATTAAAACAAATATAGTTAATGTAACCATGTAGTCTGGCACACTATATATGTGCAAAAGGAAAATTACATTACATTCTAAAATTGTAGGCTAACATTACAATCTAAAAATAAAAATGCTTTTTAAAGCAGAAGTTAAATTCACCAGACTAAAAACGAAAATAAAAACAAAAGCACAGACTAATTAGCTAGGCTATTTTGATTACTTCAAATAGTAATTTTACAGTTACTGCTGTCATAAAAATATACTTATTTGTAGGTCTAAAATTCTACATATGGCACATTTATTGTTCAACAACAAACATTTTAGCAAAATGTACAGGTACTGGTCATATAATTAGAATATCATCAAAAAGTTGATTCATTTTACTAATTCCATTCAAAAAGTGAAACTTGTATATTATATTCATTCATTACACACAAACTGATATATTTCAAATGTTTATTTCTTTTAATTTTGATGATTATAACTGACAACTAAGGAAAATCCCAAATTCAGTATCTCAGAAAATTAGAATATTGTGAAAGGTTCAATATTGAAGACACCTGGTGCCACACTCTAATCAGCTAATTAACTCAAAACACCTGCAAAGGCTTTTAAATGGTCTCTCAGTCTACTTCTGTAGGCTACACAATCATGGGGAAGACTGCTGAATTGACAGTTGTCCAAAAGACGACCATTGACACCGTGCACAAGGAGGGCAAGACACAAAAGGTCATTGCAAAAGAGGCTGGCTGTTCAAAGAGTTCTGTGTCCAAGCACATTAATAGAGAGGCGAAGGGAAGGAAAAGATGTGGTGTACACTTTTTTTCTAAGCAATAGGGATAACCGCACCCTGGAGAGGATTGTGAAACAAAACCCATTCAAAAATGTGGGGGAGATTCACAAAGAGTGGACTGCAGCTGGAGTCAGTGCTTCAAGAACCACTACGCACAGACGTATGCAAGACATGGGTTTCAGCTGTCGCATTCCTTGTGTCAAGCCACTCTTGAACAACAGACAGCGTCAGAAGCATCTCGCCTGGGCTAAAGACAAAAAGGACTGGACTGCTGCTGAGTGGTCCAAAGTTATGTTCTCTGATGAAAGTAAATTTTGCATTTCCCAGAGCCTGGAGGAAGACAGGAGAGGCACACAATCCACGTTGCTTGAGGTCCAGTGTAAAGTTTTCACAGTCAGTGATGGTTTGGGGTGCCATGTCATCTGCTGGTGTTGGTCCATTGTGTTTTCTGAGGTCCAAGGTCAACACAGACGTATACCAGGAAGTTTTAGAGCACTTCATGCTTCCTGCTGCTGACCAACTTTATAGAGATGCAGATTTCATTTTCCAACAGGACTTGGCACCTGCACACAGTGCCAAAGCTACCAGTACCTGGTTTAAGGACCATGGTATCCCTGTTCTTAATTGGCCAGCAAACTCGCCTGACCTTAACCCCATAGAAAATCTATGGGGTATTGTGAAGAGGAAGATGCGATATGCCAGACCCAACAATGCAGAAGAGCTGAAGGCCACTATCAGAGCAACCTGGGCTCTCATAACACCTGAGCAGTGCCACAGACTGATCAACTCCATGCCACGCCACATTGCTGCAGTAATTGTGTAAAAGTGTACATGCTCATATTTTCCATGTTCATACTTTTCAGTTGGCCAAGATTTCTAAAAATCCTTTCTTTTGTATTGGTCTAAAGTAATATTCTAATTTTCTGAGATACTGAATTTGGGATTTTCCTTAGTTGTCAGTTATAATCATCAAAATGAAAAGAAATAAACATTTGAAATATATCAGTCTGTGTGTAATGAATGAATATAATATACAAGTTTCACTTTTTGAATGGAATTAGTGAAATAAATCAACTTTTTGATGATATTCTAATTATATGACCAGCACCTGTATATTTCATTCAGTCGATCCTCTTCTATTGCGGCAGCACTCGTTCATGGAAGTCTATGACTTTTAGAGGAGATTCACTAGCAGAAGGCTTGTCCACTCCTGATGGCAAAATGGAAATATTTGTAGGGCTTTCTAACATTTACAGATGGAGAATGTACCTGTGAAATATAAGTTATGCGCTGAGGAAAACACCACATCACAAACACATTAAACAGCGCAAGTATCTGTCAGCACATGAATCTATCAGACCCAGACCATCTGACGGGGCAAGCCGCTGTAAACTATATGTTATTACTATCTGTACTTATGTTTTTAAAGCCCTTAATATTAAGTGTGTCTCATGTTTAGGACAAATTGTATTATGCATTTTCTCCGCAGCAGCACTCTGCGACATCCACCGCTATGTTTCAGATGCGCTTATATAAAACTACTGTATATCGATATAAACTGTATTGCCCTATATCGTATACAAAAAATATATCAATATATCATACAAGCTCAACAAACCGCCCAGCCCTACTACAACCAGTGTGTTGTCTCATTTCTGTCCTTCAGGGAACAGTACTTGCTGTATATTCTTAACTTTGCCAATGTAAATATTTGTGGACCTATACCAACAGATCTCATGAGACGTCAGGAGGAACTGCGGCGCTTGGAGGAGCTCAGGAATCAAGAGCTGCAGAAACGCAAGCAGGTTGAGATGAGGTGTGCTTTTGTTTGAGAGGAGACTCAATGCCATTTGCTCTTACAGAAAGGAAGGGACTTCAGATTATTTTGATAGTCGATGAATCAGAAAATTATTATTATTATTTTTTTTTACTGATTAACTCGATACATAGCCCAATTTTCTGCATTTTATTAAAAAATTTTGTTCCTCATTCCCAATGTTTTCTTCCAAACAATTTGCAAATTAAAGACTAAAAAACAGTAAATGTTTTTATGTAGGCTATGATATACAAAAAATGTTTGAAATACATTTAAAAAGGTTTGAAATATAAATTATATATTATGAAACGCAAACCTTTTAAACAATTCACGCGTACAAAGTTTTCTGTGCCCACACCCGAACTACAATGACAAACTTGCTTAAAAGGGCACTTTTACATTTAGCTTTGAAACCAAATCTACCATCGTCGTCTTGTCAGTCATCTGTGCTGTGACTCTCGTTCAGCTCATGTTGAATTGAGCAGACACGTTTAGTTTTTTAATTGTAGTGTCTGTTCTTTAACTGAACTAAATGATTTTTATTACTATAAAAAATCGAAACAATGGTGGGGGGTGGTGCTGCGGTGGGCAAGTATTGATACCGGTGTTGCAGCTGAACACCGGTAAAACAGATTATCGCAGCAAGCCTACCTCAAGCCATAATGATTTTAGGCTGCCTAAACACGATATAACATATTGTGAATAGTCTGAATGACGGCCATTATGTGAACATTAATTTTAACGTTTCTGTTATGTCACGCAAGTCTACAGTGTGTGTGAGAAACAATGTGTTGATAAAATTATTTGATAATGTAACCTTATTGGTATCATGTTATGTCAAAATGATCCTTGTTTAATTCCCTTCATGTTGGTGTATATCACCTCCTCATAACATGCATTGTATGTATTCTTGTTACATAAATCACTGTGGCGGCTCTAGGATTTTTTTCTTGGGGGTGCTAAGGTGGGGGCTTAACAGTTCAAAGGGGGTGCTAAGAAAAATATTATGTACATCAATAACTTAACCTTAGTACCCTGCATTTATTGCATTTTACTTTTTAAATTGTCCATTTTCCCTTAAAGGTGCCCTCAAATGAAAAATTGAATTTATCTTGGCATAGTTAAATAACAAGAGTTCAGTACATGGAAATGACATACAGTGAGTCTCAAACTCCATTGTTTCCTCTTTCTTATATAAATCTCATTTGTTTAAAAGACCACCGGAAAACAGGCGAATCTCAACATAACACCGACTGTTACGTAACAGTCGGGGTGTACGCCCCCAATATTTGCATATGCCAGCCCATGTTCCCAACATTATCATTATGAAAGGCATTAGACAAGGGCAGAACATCTGGATGTGCATAGCTGAATCAACAAACTAGGTAAGCAAGCAAGAACAACAGCGAAAAATGGCAGATGGAGCAATAGTAACTGACATGATCCATGATATCATGATATTTTTAGTGATATTTGTAAATTGTCTTTCTAAATGTTTCGTTAGCATGTTGCTAATTTGTTAAATGTGGTTAAAGTTATCATCGTTTCTTACTGTATTCACGGAGACAAGAGCCGTCGCTATTTTTATTTTTAAACACTTGCAGTCTGTATAATGCATAAACACAACTTCATTCTTTATAAATCTCTCCAACAGTGTGTAATGTTAGCTTTAGCCACGCAGCATAGCCTCAAACCCATTCAGAATCAATGTAAACAATATAACAGTATACAATACTCACATAATCCGACGCATGCATGACGAACACTTTGTAAAGATCCATTTTGAGGGTTATATTAGCTGTGCAAACTTTGTTAAGGCACTGTTTAAGGCAAGCGCAAGCTCTGTGGGTGGAGAGCATGGGACTAAAAGGGGCCACTGCATAAATCGGCGCGTTTATAATGATGCCCCAAAATAGGCAGTTAAAAAAAATTTATAAAAAAAAATATATGGGGTATTTTGAGCTGAAACTTCACAGACACATTCAGGGGACACCTTAGACTTATATTACATCTTTTAAAAACATAATCTAGGGCACCTTTAAACTATAGCTTTACAAGGTCTCATTGAAAAGTGTACACAGTTACTAAGCACAGTAACCTATCAATGTTGCTTAACACCTTTATTATTACCTTATCAGCTCTTTTAACAACAGTTTATTAAAACTTGTTGACTACAGTCTCATAGACATAGGTGTACGTACATCTATGTATCCTGTAGTGAGCTAAATGAAGGAACGTGCTTGTAATTTTAAAACGCAAACAACATGGAAAAGAGCGCAGGGTGTGGGGTGACTTGTTTTCAGAAGTTGAACTTGACACAGCATTTTAAAACGCTGCACGAGAAACTGAAAAAGCAGATGAGATGTGGTCAAAGACACCTGTTTAATGCATTAATCTATGTGTTTAGATGGAAAACAACATTTTCTCTTTATTTTTCATCACAACTAGTCTAGCAAGGGTGAACAAAGCACAAGCATGTATATTAAAATCTATATTATTTGACGTTTATAACATGAGTGAATATTCAAAAGATCAGGGTAGCTACTCACCAACAGCAGATTACAATACAAGAGAAGAGGACAATATCTCTGTTGTTATCTTCTGAAATATTCTGAGATAGTCTGCGGTCTTTTGCTTCATGTTCTATTGCTCTCCAATATGATCGCTGTTGACGAGGTGCTAGGCATGTGACGGTATCAAATTTTCATGTTGCGATTAATTGCTGAAGCTTTTATCACGGTATACAGTATTATCACGATATTGAAATAAGTTGCAAAAAAAAGTGTTGTCATTGTATAACGAGTTTTAGAACTCTTTTTGTAATAACAAAAAGCACTCTGAATGTTTAAATACAATACACAAAATATATAAAGTAAAATTTTCAAACAGATTAAAGTGCAAAAGAATAGGTTGTTTGCACATGACGTCACAGCAGCAGCGCGAATGAGTCTGGAGGGCAGGGAGTGATTTTTCTATATCCACAAGTTTCCTACGCCCCATGAGGCCTTGCGTCAAACGTGGGAGCGTCTTCCGGTTCGAAGTAAACAAGCTGGACTTGACACTCATTCATTCAACATTTGACAGTCATTCAAGATTTAACGATCCAAACTTGCGAACGTTTGTATTTTACTTATAGTTTTAAGATTCCAGCATCAATATTTGAACAATGTTTTACAAGAAAAAAAAGTTAAAGTAATAGTAATTTATTAATTTATGTCGAGGTGCACATCAATCATGCTAAATCTAACTGATATTTATATTGACATAAAAAGAAAACACAGACCTATTCAGTTGCGCCTGTTTCACTGCGCCTGTTTCCATTTATTTACGATCACAAGAACGCAAAAAACAACTCCACTAAGACTTTTAAATCCAAAGGCTTATACATTTAGAAATATATTGATAACATACCCTATGTTTACGTCACTTTTCTGAGCCTTTCTATTGATTTTCTTCTAAATTATGCGATGATTGCAATCCGAGGACGTTTGCGCGATCTCTCCGTCTATCTATCCTGATCCTTTCAGCCAGAGCAACAGAGGGAGCTCATGAGAAGACAACAGGAGTTATGAGTTATACGAGTTAACCGGAGTGCGTGAATCTGTGAAAGATATGCATTTGTCAGGAATCAACAGGCACAGAGAAGAGACAGATAAAACATTAAACCAATTAAATACACAATTATAATCATATAAGAATTGTCTTCGTTCCTCAAGCAGTCTCTGATATTTTCCATTAACGAGTGTATTTATTATCGCAATGGTTAACATAACCATCGCATAGCCTATATGACAGTGGAAACGCGACTGGCTCTGGCACGCACGACACATTAGGAGTCAATAATATAACATCATAAAGCTTTGGTGCTTGCATCAGTGACAGGTGAAGTACAGACAGCAGGTTGTTTCATGTATTGCAGGGTCAGGATGCTCTAGTCATGCAGCAGCACTTTTGTGGAAGGTCAGTAAAGTAAAGGGCAATTAAGGGCACGAAAACTGTTTATTGTATTGTGATATTATTAACTAATAAATGTACTAAACTGAGATGTTGTCCCTGAGCGCTGTAACGACATCTCTCATAAAGATTTGCAACTTTGCAAAGTAAACAATCCAAAAAACACTTAGCCTCTTCGCTAATTAGCACACTAAATACCATTGGTATGCTACTTCCGCCGCCTCACCGGAAGTTGTACCCACGTTCTCTTTTACAGTAGCGGCCCGCGGAAACAGGTGGATAGGAATCCTATCAAAAACTCAAAATTCGTATGTTTTGCGTCGTTTATGGTTGCTCAAATCGATAAAATTGAGAACCCAGAAGGTGTTTATATCGTTTACATAACTTATAACGTTTTTTATAACTTATATCGTTTTTAACTTTAAAAGTTGTCGCCTTTAATTGCGTTTTGCATCTGCTGATACTGAAATGAAGATGGATACCTGCTTACCTTATTTGTTTTTGACTTGGTTAAATATCTACATTCTTCATGGTATCGTTTGCAGGGAAGAAGCTATTTTATCCCACTGAATGATAATTTGGTGTTTTCACTTCAGTTTTGTAGTAACCATGTTGATCTGGTTACCATGAGAACAGTGTCACGCGCTGCTGCTTCAGCCATCATATGGTAGAAAATGTCCAAATAAATGTTTAACAAACTGACAGAAGTCGATTCAACAACAAAGACAACACTTTCAATATGTGATTATTTTATTGAGTGATAGGGAGTGGGTTAAATCAGTGACATTATTAGATTTGATATACAGCGTCTAGTCACCTGCTCAACCAGCTTCCCTTAGTGTGTTTTTACACGTATAAAAGGCAACAGTTGTATTACACCGTACAGTTTTTTTCTTTGAACGATGATGTGAGCTTCTGTTGCAATTCGATTCAGCATAAATGACCTACAATGGCGACATTTTTCACAATCGTGACAGAAAATCAAAAATACTGCTCTTAACTTCACTAGTAGAAAGGCAGCACGATATAAACAAACAGACTAGAACTGAACACAGCGTGACGGCAGCTTCACATTCTCTATATCTACCTCCTCGATGGCAGGAAAGTCTTTCAATTCAGTGGAAAAGTCGCTCATCTTCATAACATAAAGATCACGTCCAACATATGTTGTGATTTTCTGTTTATACCTTTTTAAACAGCACAGTACAGACTTTTCTCCATCTCTTCCATTCTAATTTTCACTGCTTGCTCTCCACCGGTATTTCGCGCGTCACCAGAAACACGTGATTGCAAACAACCTATTTTCACTGCTTGCCCTCCACCGGTATTTCGCGTGTCACCAGAACCACGTGATTGCAAACAACCTATTAGGCTGTAAAGAATAACAGGTAACACTTTACAATAAAGTCTCATTATTTAATGCATTAACTAAGATTGAGCAATAGCTACATTTGTTACAGAAAGTATTATTTTTTGTTAATGTTAGTTAAGAAATAAAACTGATCATTGTTAGTTTTATCTCAGGTCCATTAAATAAATTCTTTTGATTTTAGTAATGTTATGAAACAGTAACTAAGATATTAACATTAACTAATAATAATTAGTGCTTTATAAGTACTTTTCATTGTCAGTTTGGTAATAATTAATTAACATGTTAACTAATGAAGTCGTATGTCTCAAAGTTTTACTGAACAATAACAAATAATCGGAACATTTCTAATCATTAGGGCATGTTGTAGTCCAGATTAAAATATAAAAATGTTTAAGTTTGAAAGTAAATAGCCCATTAAGTCTTTAAGTATTAAGTATTTAGTGCTGTGATGAACAACATTGAGATTACAAAAAAATTAATGGCTGTTTGAAGCATTTTAAAAACTTCACTGGCACAGTTGCTTTGTTTGCGGAGTTTCCGGGGTAACCGCTGCATTCTGCTGTTCCATCAGCGTCCTCTGCTGTCAGAGAGTAAACGTGCACATTCATTCAGCGTGTCTCCTTCACTCGTTCCACCATGTGCTTCTCATGCACGTTGGGCTTGTTTACATCTGAGCGCGTGACCCTTTGATGCAGAATGCAGTGGTGTTGTGCATTTTATACGGTTGATGGGGAAAGTATTTTTAAATGCATTATAAAAACTGTAATAATTGGTAATAAATTTATTAGCATTTTGAAGTGCCCACGATAACAATATCGTGCATATTCATTATCGTGATATATGTGACATTACCGAATATCGGCACGTCACTATTCCTAATGTGCGTGCCGTACCTGAATGTGCAATGACTCCTCCCCCAGTAAAACCTTTGTTTATAGGCACATTTACAACATTTGTTAACCCTCATTTTATTTTTTTTGGTTTTTAATGACTTATTTTAATAAAAGTGACACAGAGTAAAAAACAGGAAAATCATTAGAAAATCCTTGGGGGGGCTGCGCCGGTACTAAGCACATTTCTGGTGGGGCTATATCCCCTGCAAGCCCTGGCCTAGCGCCGCCACTAAAGAGACACAAAACTGCCAGCCCACTCTGATCATGAAAATGAGTCCACCTTGTTTATACTTTCACCTGGCCCCTCATTGCGAGCCTCCACTGACTGTGCACGCACACCTCCCCAAATGGACGAGGCATTTATACTTGACGCCAGGGACAGAGCGAGGGGGTGGTTTCTGGGGCTCAAGCCCCGAATGGTTTTTTAAAAGCCCCTAATGTTTAAGGTTTCTTAACAGTGATGTTAAAATATCATTTTTCGATACATATGTTAATCGGTTCAATATCGCTTTTCCACTGATATAACGGCAGCACTTTGTCTCTCTTCTCTCTGACAGCGAGTTCACACACACAGCAGTTGTACACAGCCATGACTCCTGTCACTCACTCACTCAGCGCAGCAGCAGGCCAGGCACTCAGACTCTCTTTTGGCCCGGTTGATTTTGTTATGATATAATATTACTTAACTTTAGCACATCTGCTAGCTAAAATCGCTTGGGTATAAACACGAAAAACGTCTCAAAATGCTGGTGATAAACGCACGCGATAATCATCCCGGTGTGTACAAGGCATTATAGCCCAACATAAAAGGTCTCTAAAGCCTCGTACACACCGGGACGTGCACTTATCGCCAGTGTTTTTCACATGTTTCGTGTTCATAACCAAGCGATTTTCACTGGCGATGTGCCGAGTGAACGTGCAAATTCACTCCGTGACAGTATATGGCGCTTGTGCTTAGTGCAAGTGAACGGTAGTGCAAATAAACATATTTATGAATTAGACTTTAATAAAATTAAAGAAGATAAAAATACAGATATAAAATTACATATATGGCATATACACAGGCCTGGACTGGTAATCTGGCATACCGGGCAAATGCCCGGTGGGCCGACGCACTTGAGGGCGGGGCCGCTATATGATATGATTTTTTTTAATAAACATAAAAATTGGCCAACGACCGGCCCATAAAGCAGGGACAGCGGCCCATTGGTTCATTTTCCATACTGACACTGGGCTGGCCCAATCACATCTCTTAACAGACTCCAGTCCGTCCCCTCTGTTTCGCCAGAACATCTTTGGATTAGGAGGATGGAGAAACAAAAGCGCAAGTGCAAGGGGGGTGCGGAGAAGTTGCGGGCAAAAAAATAAAAAAATTTAGAGGTTGATGCCTCAACGTGCAAAAATTACTGGCATGTTTAGTGCGGTTACTGTAGCTTCAGTTTCCAAACCTACAGTACCTGACGTGCAAAAACAGGTGAACATAGAAGAACATGGAGGAGACACCTGTAAGGCAGAGGAGCAGCAGGTGTCTGACAGTGAAGCCAATGAGGGACAGAGTAAGCAGGAGAGTATAATAGAAGCGGTAAGCAGGGTAGTTACATGATTAACAGCGAGGGACTCATGATGCGACGACGACGACGATGATGCTTAAATGAATGAATATTATAAGACAACATAATCGTCGTCGTTATTATAAAGTCAGACTGTCACCTACTGCACTGGTCACTCAGTCAGCTAATGTCAAATAGCACAGCAAAAGTTATTTTGCACTGTTTTTTGTAGTTAGCAGTGCCCTTGTAGCTATCAGAGTTCACTTATGCAGTAACGGCCTTTCTCATAGAAAAACCTGAAATGATGCAATTTGATTTTTCAAAAAAAAAAAAAATTCAGGTTATTATTATAATGTAATATTACTGACGATGTGTTTATTTCACAACGAGACTATAGGTGTCTATTTATAGCTGTTAGCCGTGATAATGGTCTACTAGATCTCACTTTTCAGCTATAAAAAGTTATGTTTTGTAGCTCTTGTACCCTATTACTCTGGTATGAACACTTGGTTGTTTATGGCAAGTGAATAACATGAATATCATTTTATTAGGACGTTTTTTGTGAGTAATTTGGTAGTATAGTTTTCTTTTTCATTGTTTTTAATGGGGAGTATCTAAACAATGAGAGGTAAATGTTTGACACTTAAACAGGGGTTTGTGCTCTTTAAAACAAAGTATATTTGTAATTGTAAATTATAGTTTTTCTGCTGTCTGTTTCATTGGAAATTTAAAAAAAAAAAAAATTCTTTATAGAGTTATCAGTATTCTACATCCACGTTCTAAGGGTTAACTAGCTTTTATATCATGGAGCACATTGTCTATCTAGAAATCCTACTCTTACTAAGTGTACTTTTAATAACTCTACCAATTAATTGTAATACTCTGGTGGGTGGTGTCCGACCGATTGTGGTGGGCCGGTCTGAGCAAAAATGCCAGGGCCATTTTTTTGTCCCAGTCCAGCCCTGCATATACATGACATGAGGAGATGGTAGTCAGAAACGTGAACAAAAGCGCCAATCTCATTGGTCGTCCTGTTTTTAACGCGGTGCGTCAAACCAAAAAAATGAACCCGAGAACGCTTTTACGCCTGCCGTTTTGCACATCGGTATGCACGCTCACATTGGCGCCTTTGTTTAGTCACGAGGTGTTAAACGTTGGTGGGGAAAAAAAAGCGTGATAATTGTCCGGGTGTGAACAAGCCTTAACATTGTATTTTGTCAACAAACTAAAATCGAAACCGTGATATGGCTTTGTGCCTTTATAAAACCGCAAAAGACAGTGATTTAATTAAGTATATATGCAGTGTTTTAAAGAGAAGTGAACATTTGATCACATGATCAGCTGGTGATCTGGTAAACGTTTTCTTCAAAATAAAAGCTCAAGGGTTTATCTCTTGCAAGTGAAGTAGGACAAAAGTATTGTAATTTCCCTATACTGTAGTGTAAAGTAAAAGATACTTATGAAATTTTCATTTTCATTTATTTTACAGGAAATTTGTTTTGCATGAATAGTGGATATGAATATTACTGTCATTGGAATAATTATATAAATCATTATTAGGCAAGGCAAGTTTTTATATATCTGTGTTAAACTGTGTCAGAAAAAAATAATCTTAATTATGTCAGATAACACTTAAGCAAAACATGGTCAGGTCAAAGTGTCTGAATAATTTTTGGTTCCAAATTTTTATCAATTTTACTGGTAGTTCACTGTATGAAGAATTTTGGAGTATAATATGTCACAGTTTACTTTATTTTGCTATCCTCACTTACATAAATGAACTATTATCACTATTAACCACTAGTAAAAATATATCAAAAATATAAAAAATTTGGCGATAGGTCTAGGTAAATCTGGGTGTCATCTGCATAGCTGTGATAGGCAATTTGGTTCTTTCTTATTATTTGACTCACTGGCAGCATATACAGAACAAGAGCGGTGCAAGAATTGAGCCATGTGGGACTTGAGCCATGTGAACTAAATCTGCTGTAAAGGACGATCTGTTTAAGCCCACTGAAATGCTTTAATGCACGTACCCCGAGGTACCCCAGTAGCAAGATGATGCGACTTAAGGCCCCCGTATACTTCAAACGAAATCGAAGAACGAACTGATGTGATGTAATTTCGAACAAAATCAGGCCAAAACGAAGTTCGTTTTGTGTTCTTTTTGGAAGTTCGAAACGGCTTGCCAAAGCAAACTTTCAGGAAAAGTTCGCTTCAGCTGCAAAACACCTTCGTATTACCATTGGTCAGTGACGATAACGTAATAGGAGGTGTGCGCTGAGGCTCCGCCTTCATTCGCGTGGACCACGACTTTGACTCATTTCGTGTGTTTGAGCTTGTCGATATAAGAGCTCCGCGGGTGAAAACATGAACACACTGGATAGCCGCTTTATAGTACAAAATGAAGTTGTGCTTCTGATAAAATGAGGCACTAACACTGTTTTTCATGTTTGATACTGTAAAGCTGCTTGATTTTAAGCAATCTATTGAATACAGTGCTATATGAAGACGTGATGTGTCTGGAGTGCTAATTTGCAGAGCTCGTGCTAACATTCCCATGCTGTTATGATCAGATGCTTTTTTATGATTTCTATAAAAAAATAATTGCTGTTTTATAATTTTGGTTGTGTTTATTTTGTTACCGAGAAGAAAGTGCACGGCACATATTTACATATTCATCTAACCGTCGATCTCAGCAGTGTGGGCGGCGTCAGATGTTCGATTACAGTATATCGCTGGTCACGCATTTCGAACTTTGTTTTACTCCTAAACGAAGAACGAAAAAGAACTTTGTTTGAAGTATACCGGGGCCTTTTGACACCTCTGCCCTCCTATATACCCTGAAGGACCTACTTGAGAGGCAAGACTTGAACCATTGGAGTGCGGTTCCAGAGATTCCATTTGTCATGAGGGTTGACAGGAGGATCTGTCAAAAGCATTTCATTCTCGAATCAATAACTCACTGATTCAATGATCCGTTCAGAATGAGTCTCTCGTAGTTAACTGAATTGAAATGAGCCAAACCTAGTGGGAAAAAAAATACTAAAATTTATTTGAAATCCCTTTTTTTTTTTTTTTTTGTGCTAAGTATACTAAAAATATATTTACATATTTATGTGCTTAATAAAAATACCCTGCGGTTGTACTTTTGGTATACCAAACTGGTATACTTAAAGTCTACTAAATTGGAACAACTCATTTTGTACTTAATGCACTTTAATTGCGCAGAAGTAGTTCTGAGGTCCAACTAAAGACATACTTGAAGGGTTAGTTCACCCAAAAATGAAATTTCTGTCATTAATTACTCACCATCATGTCGTTCCACACCTGTAAGACCTTTATTCATCTTCAGAACACAAATTCAGATATTTTTGATGAAATCCGAGAGGTTTCTGATCCCCCATAGAAACTACAGGAAGAAATGTCAGAACACCATCTCAGTATTGGCCCACGTGAACAGCGTCGGCCAATACTGAGCCGACATTCTGACGTAGAAGCGCTGCACTATGTCTACAACGTAAACAGCGAAGGAGAATGACAGGGAAGAGACGAAATTATTGAATAAAGTCCTTATTTTTGTTTTGTTTTTGCGTACAAAAAGTATTCTTGTCACTTCATAACATAAGGTTGAACCACTTTAGTCACATGGACTAATTTTAAAGGTCCACTATTATGCCCATTTTTTAAGATGTAATTTAAGTCTCTGGTGTCCCCAGAATGTGTCTGAAGTTTCAGCTTAAAATACCTCACAGATCATTTATAAATCCATGTTGTAAATACCCATTTCTGACTACAGTCAAGAACAGGCTGTTTTCTTTCATGTGCCTTTAAATGCAAATGAGCTGCTGTGCCCCGCCCTGTATCTACGATCA
Source organism: Megalobrama amblycephala (assembly GCF_018812025.1). Lineage (NCBI taxonomy): Eukaryota > Metazoa > Chordata > Actinopteri > Cypriniformes > Xenocyprididae > Megalobrama > Megalobrama amblycephala. The sequence continues at coordinate 8,462,644 of NC_063045.1, read as the reverse complement.
CAGTTCCTGCCTCAATTGGAATCTCTGCCAAATATTACCTAGACATCTGCTTGGTTTTGATTATCATCTATATCGCGAACACTCTCACGGATAGCATAGTTTTTCTTTCATCATTAAAGTTTATTATTCCCACTGAGCGCACCTATCTGAAGTGCACACACATAGACAGCTGTCAGACGTCAAGTCTCATAAGTAACTTCTCTTTCGCATTTTTTTGTTTTGTTTAAACTGTCAAATACACACAAGATTCTGTCAAAAACACACACAGTTCACATAAACACAGTCAGTTATGTCTGTGAATGTAAAGATGTATAAAGTATAAAGTATAAATCCGAAAGTATAAATCAGTCTTTACACTGCATTCACACGGGGCGCCGGCGTTAACGCTTCTCATTTACTTTGAATGGGTGACGTCATGCGTTGCCGAATTTAATTGTGGGTTCCGTCGCGTCACTTCACTCTCGTTGCAAGCGGCAGAAGTTGAAGATTTCTTAACTTTTCAAGAGCCAACGCAGGCGTCATCCAGTCAGATCACCCTATGCAAATACCCTAGAGCAATTGCTAACCAATTGCGCTTGTGCAACACTGGAAAGTAATGTGATTGGCTGTTATCACTATAACGGTCACGTCAACACAAGCTTCAGACACGCCCTCAGTCAAGCGTTGACACTGACGCCCCATGTGAATGCAGCATCAAAGCGGCCGCGCCTCTTCTTAAAGTGGCCGTGATTTGAGGGCCTCTTAAAGAGATAGAAGAATTGACAGATTCATCAATCATCACAACAATTGTTTGTTACAGCCCTAAATACAAGAAAATCCTTCTTTCTTTATTTCTGTGCAGCCGAACAGACGTGTGTTGGCTTTCTATTTCAGTTATTAATTGGTAGGTTAATTAAGGTTACTGGTAATCCATTATATTTGACTAATCAGAAAAAAAAATACATAGAAATACAAGAAATTATTTCTTTCTTTCTTTTCTTTTTTTCTTTCTTTCTTTATTTTCTCAAGACCACCGAACAGACATGTGCGTTGGCTCTTTTGCCTCAGGCTGCGCATCGAGGCTTGTGCCAAGCCAACATTGAAGTTTGATTTCAAACTTTATTTTCTAGTTACACTTGCAATCTTCCCCGCTGCCGTAGCAGTTTCAAATTATGTAAAAGTATGTTTGCATCGCATTCATTTTAAAATGTTATACATTTAGACCTATGTGACATCTGTTTTTATTGTTTGTCAACACACAATTATATATTATGTATCTGCATCCACTTCTTTACTGACTAGTGCTGGCTACTTGACAATTAATAATAATTCATAATAATGATATACCCTCTCCCAGGTATTTTGAGCAGTAGGATTATATAAAATATATAATATAAAATTAATGTAACAGTATATAAGTATATTACAAAACAAACATTCATTGATCAGTACTTTTTACTTCTAAAACTTAATTACATTTAAAAATCAAGTAAAAATCAAGTACTTTTACTCATGTAAAATTGGAAAGGAGTACTAAAAAAATGTTTACTAGAGTAGTATTTTATTAGGCTATCTGTACTTTTACTTAAGTACTTGATTTGTGTACTTCGTCCACCACTGTATTTAGGTATGCATGCAATGCATTATTTAATATATAAAATAAATAAATAAATAAATAAATGAGGCTCAAACATCAGATTTGTAATGAACGTGCGTGTTTATTTTAGCACTTCCGTCAGTTAAACAACACTCTACAGCCTGTAAAACACTGAAATAAATATTAGTAAAAACGGTAATCTAAATAATATAAGCAAGTTAAATATTACATTAAAAAAAATCATTCATTTTATATTTCCCCACAAAGATAAATGCGTTGTCATATATAATGCTCTGCTCTTTGAAAGGAATGTGGGACACGAGCAGGACAGAGACATCAGCAGGACATCTCTTGTGTAATGTCTTCTCCCGATGTTCCAAAGCAACTTCTTGTAGATTTGAAGAGCCAATTTTATCTTCCACTGGTGCAAGACATTTACACATTTTATTTGACATTTTGTTTGATGTTGTGCTGAAAGGGAAAGTGAAACTAAATTACCAGTGTGTGTGAAATGCGCTTTACAAAAAAATTTGATGTGCCTTACCAATTCTAACAAGCACAAAATCTGTAAATATGTGGGCTTGTGTACCTTTCTCATTTGGCACGAATCCAAATGTTTTCATGGTTTTGATGTAACATATCATTGCTAACCTATTATTTCTTTTGTAAACAAAGCTTTGTGCTTCACTTGTGTTGAAATATTCACGTTTTGGTGTACCAGATGGTCGATCTGATCATGTGCAGTTTAACTGAATTTGAGTTATATATGCTTAGGCATGAGGAAGAGAGACGTAGACGTGAGGAAGATATGATGCGTCATAGAGAGCACCTTGACATGAGACGCCAACCAGATGGATTCAAGCCCAGTTTCGTGGAGAATGTGAGTACAGGCAAAATGCACTTTGATTCTGATGTGTTTCTTTTAGCAGGGCTCCAGACTGAGACTGAAATGGTCACAAACAGTGTTCCCTCTAATTTTTTTTTTTCTTGCTTTTCTCTATTTGGCAGACATTTTGGCCACTTGAGCAAAAACGTTCTTTATAACCAGACCTTTTGAAAACAAGCAGTTTTACAGTGCGGTGTTTACTAAACCAGTCTGTACCAAGAAATACTATTAAAAAATCACTCAGTACTCATCAGTGAACAGTTCCTCTGTCAGAACAAGCAATCGTGTCTATGTTTGGAGCGTCTGATGCCCATGTATACATAAACACCACTGATCCTCTCCAAACAATCTTCTCTAAAACACGCTTCTTCAGCGAGCATCCATTACAAAAACATGGATGATTTGTTTGCGCATCAATAATAACGGACTCGCGCACGCCTAATGTATGACTCCTGTATCATCTTGACCTTCATTACAATCATCATCCATCAAAACATTATTAGCGACACTGGTTTTCTTTATCCAACTGAGAGATGTAGTTTGCGTAGCCTATCCTATGTTCATGTTGGGTGTTTTGAGCTGCCATTCAGTTTATATTTCACACAGCCCGATGAGAAACGGCTTGAGCTGCTCCAAAACAATCACAATATGTACAAGAGAGGTGGTGCTTTGTTCATTTTTTTTAATTTAAAGGTGCGGAGGCTGCTTTGATTCCGCTTCAGAGTAACACTGGGTTTGAGTGTCATGAGCTGCTGTGCTGTTGGCTACTAACAATAAACTCGTTTGTATTTACTCTTGTGTACTGTACGTTCATGTTTTGTGCATTCTTGTCGTTTATTCATCATCTGTGCTTTATTTTTCGTGAAGCATTTTGTTGCGCATCACTTGTGATAAACAGATCCACTCTTGCATTGCATGTGTAACAGTGGGCAGATAGTAAGTGTTGTGCAGGTAAACCACTGTGCACAGACAACCGTTAGAGAATGCAGTGTTTAGCATCATTGTTAGTGCACTCGCCTCGCATGCCAGCAGCGATCGGGCTGGGGTTCGAGACCGACTCGGAGCAGGGTGGTTAGGATTGAAGAGTGAGTTTTAGAGGTGGAGCAATGAGGAGAGGGGTGTGTTTGTTTTGGTTTATTTCAGATATCAACAATGTCCAACAGCATTTTTCAAAATCTACTTACTGCTCCTTTAACATATTAATAATAAAATTAATGGATTACATAAATATATTTAAATGAATTTTAAGTCATCTCGTGGCCCCCCTGGAAGATCACCGAGGCCCCCTAGTGGGCCGCGGCCCCCCGGTTGAGAACCACTGAGTTACACTGAGATTGTTTGTGACAACCATGATGTGTTTTTGTATGGTCAGTTATTGGCTAAAGACAAAATTAAACCATCAAAATTAAATGTTTATTTATTGCTAATGAATTTGCAGGATTGTCTATATCATGGGTTTTCAGATTTTTTTTATGGCAAGGAGCCCCTAAACAATCCACTTGTGAGATCAATTCTTTATTAGGTATAATATAATATAATATAATATAATATAATATAATATGATAAAACAAATTGAAGCATTTAAACTGATATCTATTTACTTTTCATTTTCAAGAAATGTGAACATGTGAATTATTTTATAGTAATCTAAACAACCCCGATGTTTATTTCATGTCTTTGCGTTTGCATTGCCTCTTGCATTGAGCTATTTGGTCCACAACCATTGAAGTATTCCTACAGCAACTGATTTGGCACATGTCATTCTCTCTCTATAGCTATGTTTCCATCCAAAGTTGCAAATTTAACCTATGGGCACAGAGCGCGCAGACCAAGGTTTTTATAGTTTTGCATTTTTCATTAGTTTTTATTTTTATTTCGTTTTGACTTTTTGTTTTCAAATTCAGTTTAGTTTTAATTAGTTTTTAAAACCCAAAGTGGGTTTGCTAGTTTAGTTTTTATTTTTTGAAAATGCTTAGTTTTAGTTTAGTTTTTATTAGTTTTAGTGTTAGTTTTAGTCTTTTTTTTGTAATTTGGGTTATTTGTCAGGGGCAAGATTCAAAAAGGTCAGAAAAAATATTGTGTAATAATAACTCAACAAAAACATCATACAATTTTAGAAAATATTCATTCAAAAATAAAACCAGAACATAAAATGTACATATGGGCACAAATATGTAAACAGTCTCAACACTCCACAGTAAGTGCAAAATGTGTAAGTGACGTGTGCCAGTAAAAAACCTAAAGAGCCAACAGACTAAAGAAGACATACATGAACCACATGGATTCAACCCATTTTTGAGCAAGACATTTCTGTCAGATTGTCAGGGAGCTCAATGAGAAAAGAACATGACAAATAACAAATTTAAAAAAAACTTTAAATACAGTTTTTGGTCCCACTTTATATTAAGTGGCCTTAACTACTATGTACTTACATCAAAAAATAAGTACAATGTACTTATTGGGTTCATATTGAATTGCAAAACACTTTTGCTGCTATTGAGGTGGGATACGGGTAAGGTTAGGGAAAGCCTTGGTGGTATGGGTAGGTTTAAGGGTAGGGGTAAGGTGTAAGGGATGGGTCAACAGTGTAATTATAAATGTAATTACAGAAATTAATTACAGATGTAATTACATGCAGGTGTTTTTAAAATATAAGTACAATGTAAAAACATGTATGTACACAATAAGTGCTTTGTATCGAATGATTAATTTAAATGTAAGTACATAGTAGTTAAGGCCACTTAACATAAAGTGGGACCCAGCTTTTCAGTTTTTTTTGTGTGTGTGACACCTTCACAAAATATACACATTTAACACCCTATACAAAATTCACATCCGATTGAAATTCCTTTACCTTTTACAAAATCCACACGCCGTACCAAAAATCTACACATCTTCTATACAGAATTCAGACCCTATACAAATACCACAGCTGTACAATTTTCACACCCTATACTAAATTTACCCTATACAGTAGCCTACTCATCTGGATTGTAGCAGCAAACATTCAGTGTAAAGGCCAATTCACACCGCACCGACAAACGGCAAAAACACGTCTGTTGGAGATTGTTGGATCGGTGTGATAACGTACTCGGTTACTAACGTAACCTCGGTTCCCTGAGATATGGAACGAGTACTGCGTATGGGGAAAAGTCTCCCTTTTTCCCCGTTACTGAAGCCTTTTTCAATAACACAGTGTAACTGCACCGTCATTGGTTCACTCATAGACAAGTTGTTGAATCAATGACGGCGCGGCATAGCTGCGTGGCCTATGCGACAAAACGCGCGAACTTTCCCGCCGAAATGGGCGGGGTTAAGGGCTATATAAGCAGGCGTTTCGCCATAGGATTCAGGCCAATCGACTGAAGCGACGACACTGAAGCCGCAGCCTCGTGGCACGGCAAGTAACGCAGTACTCGTTCCGTATCTCAGGGAACCGAGGTTATGTTAGTAACCGAGTACGTTCCCTTTCGATACTTCACTCGTACTGCGTATGGGGAACGAATTCAACCACGCCGTGCCACGGCAGGGAACGACATAACTTGTTTTGGACACCGAGAGGGGACCAAGAGAACAAGTAAGAAGGCCAAAGCCGCCGTTAACCCTTGTTACACTACAAAAGGAGATGACTCCTGAATTGGCATGAGGCGGGGCTCGAAGAGGCTGCCTGGTCACACCGAGAGGACCCGAGCTTGTAAGGTCGGAACGTCCAGATGATAGAATCTGACAAAAGTGGACGGCGAAGACAAGCCGGCCACCTCACAGATGTCTTTAATGGAAACTCCATTGGACCAGGCCCAGGAGGAAGCCATTCCTCTAGTGGAATGGGCCCTAACTCCTATGGGGCATTCAACGCCCAAGGAGGAGTAACAGAGATTAATAGCGTCAACTATCCAACGCGAGAGACGTTGCTTTGAGACCGAAGACCCTTTGGTGCGGCCACCAAAACAAACAAAGAGCAATGCACTGACAGGGCAGAGTAACTCCAGCTCCTGTTCGTCCGCAGAGGGAGGAAGAGCAGAGAGCGAGATGACCTGAGCTCTAAACGGAGTTGAGAGCACCTTAGGAACGTAGCCATGCTTGGGTTTCAGTACGACCTTAGAGTCATTAGGCCCAAATTCGAGGCACGCAGGGCTCACAGAGAGGGCCTGCAAGTCGCCAACACGCTTGACCGATGCTAGTGCAAGTAGCAGAGCGGTTTTTAGCGTCAGAGGCCTGAGGTCAGCTGAACGCAGCGGCTCAAAGGGGTTTCCTTTAAGAGCCCTGAGGACCAGTGAAAGGTCCCAAGTGGGAACAGTGAGGGGACGAGGTGGATTTAATCGCCTAGAACCCCTTAAGAAACGCACCACAAGGCTGTTTCGACCCACCAACTGGCCAGCGATAGGAGCATGAAACGCCGCGATGGCTGCTACGTATACTTTGAGCGTTGAAGGGGCGCGCCCCAAATCTAAATGCTCTTGGAGGAAAGACAGTATCGGGGATACGTCACACTCCACGGGGTCTATGTTGCGTGTGGAACACCAATCAACAAAGACTGACCATTTCTGGGCGTAGAGGCGTCTCGTGGACGGGGCTCTCGCCTGAGATATGGTATCTAGTACGTCCCTGGGAAGGCCAGCCGGCTCCCATCGAGGGACCAGAGGTGTAGAGCCCAGAGCTCTGGCTGTGGGTGCCAGATTGTTCTGTTGGCCTGAGAGAGGAGATCCCGTCTCAGGGGAATGGGCCACGGGGCTTTCGTGGAAAGCTTGAACAGCTCTGAGGACCAAGTCTGGCTCCTCCAGAGCGGGGCCACTAGAAGGACTCTGTGTCTGTCTTCCCTGACTCGACTGATGACCTGCAGGATCAGCGCGATCGGGGGAAATGCGTAAAGTAGTGTGCTGGGCCAGGTGTGGGCCAGCGCATCGACTTCCTTTGAAAAATATGTTGGACAGTGAGAGTTGTCTTCTGAGGCGAAGAGGTCTACCTCTGCCTTCCCGAAGAACTCCCAAATTTTGAGAACCGTCTGGGGATGGAGCATCCACTCGTCTGAGGGGACGTTGCTCCATGATAGCATATCTGCACCCAGATTGGTCTTGCCAGGTATGTGAGTCGCCCTGAGCGACTGAAGCCTTGGCAGTGCCCACTCCAGAAGACGTTTCGCCAGAGCGCATAAGTGGCTGGACGAAAGACCGCCCTGGTGATTTATGTACGACACCACAGTCATGCTGTCCGATTGGACTAGGACGTGGTGTCCCGTCAAGTGAACCTGAAATGATTGAAGGGCTTTCATCACTGCCAACATTTCGAGGCAGTTGATATGGAGATGGCTCTCTTCGTGGGACCACGAGCCGAAGGCCGGTCTGCCCTCGCACAGAGCCCCCCAACCTGAGTTGGATGCGTCCGTCGAGAGCACCGTCCTTCTTGACACCGCCTGTACCCCACGACTGAACCAAGTAGGGTTCATCCAAGGTTTCAGGGCTAAAAGACAGGCCTGATTGACCTTGAGACACAAGCGGCCATGCCGCCAGGCATGTGGAGGGACCCGGAACTTCAGCCAGTACTGTAGAGGCCGCATCCGAAGAAGGCCGAGCTGCAGAACTGGGGAGGTGGAAGCCATCAGCCCTAACAGCCTCTGGAAAAGCTTTAGAGGAAGATAGGCTTTGTTCTTGATGGAAGCCGCGAGCTGCTGTATTGCCAGAGCACGCTCTGGCGAGACCACTGCCGTCATGCAGACTGAGTCGAAAACTGCCCCCAGAAACGAAATTCGTTGGCTGGGGAGCAGCGAGCTCTTGGCTAGGTTGACCCTGAGACCCAGGCATTGTAGATGGCTGAGGAGCACGGATCTGTGGTGTTCTAGCTCGACTCGTGAATGGGCCAATATGAGCCAATCGTCGAGATAATTCAGAACCTGGATTCCCATCTGTCTGAGAGGGGAAAGCGCCGCGTTCATGCACTTGGTAAAAGTGCGAGGAGCCAGAGACAGCCCGAAGGGCAGGACCATATACTGGTATGCCACCCCCTCGAACGCGAATCTCAAGAATTGTCTGTGATGGGGGGCTATCTGGATGTGAAAATATGCATCTTTCAGATCCAGCGAGCAGAACCAGTCCTCGTGACAAATCTGTGCGAGGATCTGCTTCAGCGTCAGCATTTTGAACTTCCTTCTCATGAGGGAGCGGTTCAAAAGTCTGAGATCTAGGATGGGCCTGAGGCCATCATCCTTCTTGGGGACCAGAAAGTAACGGCTGTAAAAGCCTGACTCGCTCTCTGAAGGGGGAGCTATTTCTATAGCCCCTTTCTTCAGTAAAGTCATGACCTCGGCCCGGAGGACGAGAGCGTCGTCCGAGTTCACTAAGGTCTGAAGTACCCCGCCGAAGCGAGGGGGCCTTCGTGCAAACTGGAGCGAGTAGCCTTGCGTTACGATCCCTAGGATCCAGCTTGACACATCGGGGATGGCCTGCCAGGCCTTGGCCCGAGTGACAAGGAGTTGAATAATGTCGGATGACAGGCCGCCGGGTAGGGGACCGTACACCGAGGGAGGTGGAAGAGGAAATTTGTTCTCTCTTTGAGGAGATAAAATAGTGTTCGCCGTGAAAACGGCGTTTTGTTTGGGCGCAACGTGTGGGCCCAACTGCAACACAGAGCATTTCTCCCACGCCCGGAATTAAACGAGGCAGAGGGGAGACTGCATGAGGGAGCTTTTGGGGTGGTCCGGTCACAACGAGACATTCCCCAACCCTCTTCCTTCCTGCTAGATCAGGACGTCTTCGGAGTCACCCGGTCCAGCACAATCTTGGGCCGGGGTCCCTGGCGTCTCGGGAAGGAGGTTTGGCGCTTTGCAGGGCGAGGGCGCTGGCGATGCTCCTTAGGCGGTGCTGCTTGAGAGGTGGATGGGGCTGGTTTGGTCTGCTGAGCCGGCGCAGTCCTGGGGCGGCTTGAAGCAGAGGCAGAGCTGGAGCGCTTGGGCAGAAAGTGTCTCATGGCCTGAGACGACTTCTGCGCCGCGGTGAAGCGCTCGGTGAAACCATCCACCGCTGGCCCAAAAAGACCGGAAGGGGAAACCGGGGCGTCCAGAAAGGCCGTCTTATCCAGATCCTTTATTTCGTCAACAGCAGTGAGGGCAGAACGGTGTGTCGTGTGGAGGCGGGCGGAGTACGGAGCGCGCCATGACTTCGTAAGCTCCTCGTGCACCTCAGGAAAAAATGGAGTGGATAGCTGCCGAGGGGTCTGGCGGCGGCCTGGCAGGAACCACTCATCCAGGCGGCTACACGATGGCTCCTCCGGCGGGGCCCACTCGAGGTCTAGCTCTTCCACTGCTCTGGATAGGATGCGGAAGAGCTCGGCATCCATACCCTGGCCATGTTCAGTGGGCTCCAGAGGAGGCGGGGGAGCGGGGTCATCCGGCTCGCCAGCCGATCCTTCCGCTTCGGAAGCCGCGAGGGACATGGAGTTGTCCGGCTCCTCGTCAGATCCTCCAAACGAGACGAGGTCGCTCGCATCTGCAGAGGGACGCTGCTTGGGTCGGGAGAACATGACGGGGGAATGTTCTCTTGTGGGAGAAGGTGAGGCACACGGGGGCTGGGCCGGCGTGAGCTCGCACAGCTCCGGGCGCTGAGTCGCTCTACCCCGCTGTCTCTTCCTGGCTGGCTCGCGGGAGGAAGGAGACGGGAGGGCGCGAGCGGCGAGATCGCCTTAAGTGAAGAAGGCGACCCGTGAGCGCAGAGAACCGAGGCTCATGCTCTCGTTCAGTGCAGGCATGAGGCTCCAGCGAGCGCGCCCTCGGCGTGGGACTTGCCCAGGCACGCGACGCACTCGCTGTGTCCGTCGTTGTCGTGCAGAGGGGCTCTGCACGTGCCACAGGAGTGGCGCGCCATTTGAAGCGACGCCGCCGCCGTTATAACGGCGATTGGGGGGCTCTTTTAGAGCGGCGAGGGCCGCGGAAGCTCTTTCAGGGCGGTAAAACCGCTGAGAAAAACGCTCTTTTAGAGCGGCAATAAGCCGCGGGGAAGCTCTCAGAAGGCGCGCCGGATGGCGGCAGGAGACACGCTGAGAAGGCGGCCGGAAGCAGGAGGTGGGCGTCTCGAGGACGGCACTTGGGGCGGCAGTCAGTGAGGGCGCCGGCGCTGTCTCCGACCGGCGAGTTCAGCTGGGTCCGCTGCAGGAGCCTCTTCGGACGGCGGCAAGAACTTCTTCTAGGCGGCGAGCTTCCTCAGGCTTCAGAAGGAGATCAGCGAGGAGATGCGTTGTCGTCGCTGAAGGAAAAAGGACTGAATCCTATGGCGAAACGCCTGCTTATATAGCCCTTAACCCCGCCCATTTCGGTGGGAAAGTTCGCGCGCTTTGTCGCCGTAGGCCGCGCAGCTATGCCGCGCCGTCATTGGTTCAACAACTTCTCTATGAGTGAACTAATGACGGTGCAGTTACACTGTGTTATTGAAAAAGGCTTCAGTAACAGGGAAAAAGGGAGACTTCCCCATACGCAGTACGAGTTAAGTATCGAAAGGGAACCCTGTTGACGTCTGTTGGCGTTGGTCGGAGTCTGAACATGTTTAATCGGCGTTTGTCGGGTCGTGGAATGTCTGCGCAGTATGAACAGTTTTCCAACAAACGGCAACCAACTCTGATGTAATCTGACCTTTCTACGAACCGTTGCCATGACGATGAGGCAAGTACCCTGCAAAGACAGCTGTTTGATCGCGCCCGCGCCTCACGCACACACAGCAAAGCACCGGAAACGTGACATCACAGCTTGTTCGTTATAAAAAATAAAATACAGTTAAAAAAAAATGAAAACATACAAAAGGTACAATAGTCCATAGTGCAATCTGTGCCATTCAGCAAGAGCACATTAAGAGAGGTAACGTTAACCACCATGAGCAACGCAGGTTTACCTTCAGTGACACTAAAACTCTGTAAACTTGGTTTTTTTCTCACAGCAAACATTAAGTGTAAGAGTAAACAAATGACATAACATTATTTAATATTTGAATCACAGCTTATATAGTGTTTTGACATCGACAACCCAAGTGCATTTTACCTCAAACTTGCAACTAGTTAACTGTCTACAGTAGCAATCGCTTCTCGGGTCGACATTAACACACTGACAAAATTATAGTCAGAATAAAAAATATTTTTATACCACTTTTTAATGTGTGATTGTGTAAAGGTGTTCACGAAATACCAACCTTTCGCAAACTTGCTTTTCAACGTCGAACACTTGTTCTCATGAAGAGAATGTTACTTAAATCATATTATAGTTAAGTTTTTAAGGTGACTAGACTAAAAATCGAAATCGTGAATCGGTCAATTGTTCTGAAAAATCGAGATTTTATTTTTTTTGCCATATCACCCAACCCTACTTGAAGGAGATGAGTGGGGATAGGATCAAGCGGACAGGTAGTAGGGTGGTTGGAAAGGATGGGATTGGAGAATTCTGCCTCTGAGAGTGAAGAGAAGTAAGACAGAGTGTGTGTGTTTGCTGTTAAGTTGTGTTTGTCAGATTGTGGTGTAGAGAATTGGCCACTAATGGTTCTTGTTTTATTTTTGATGAATGTGGCAAAGTCGTCAGCTTTTAGAGTTGAGGAAGGATGGGAGGAGGAGGACAAAGAAGACAGGAAAAGTTTTGAAAAGAGTGCGATAGTCCGAAGTATTGTTAAAGTGCCCCAATTATGGATTTTTGAAAATTACCCTTCATGTAGTGTATAACATAGCTCTAAGTGAATGAAAACATCTTGCAATGTTTTAAATCTGAAAGTGCACCGTATATAAAGTTATTGTCTCTCAAAAGTAAGAGTAGACTCTGAGTCAATTAAACAAGTCAATTAAAGTGAATCCCAAGCTGTTTCGTTGTGACATCAAAACGAAACTTTAGCATATTGCCCACCCACTTATTGCACGCACAGACACCAGGGAAAACTTGAAACCCCTCAAACACTGCTAATATGTGAAGAATCACTGGTTAAAGTTCATCTTTACAACAATACCACAGCAGTATAGCCCGAACCTGCTGCTTCTTCAACCTAAATGCTTTCAACAAGGAATTTGCAAGCCCGTTGTTATTGAAGGATGGGTCAGTACCTCAGTACCCAGTTTATTTGGACCAGCTTCTTCCTTCTCCAAATTACAACTTGTAAGTATAATTAATAATTGTTGCTGTTATGTTCTCTGTAGCATGCACAATATGTATTTAGTTGTGTGTGTTGCGCAGCTTGTAGGTCTCCGGCTAACAAGCTACTGTAACAGCAATATGTGTTTGCTCGCAATTGTCTAGAAATGTGTCAAATGCTTTATCAATACATTTCTGCATTGGGCTAATGCATATGCGTTAGCCCAATGCAGAAACATATTGATAAAACACTGCAGTTGTACACCAACATATTGCTCTATTCTCTAGACTGTTTGGGTGTTTAACACCGAGCTGTGGGCTAGGTTTGCTAACATAAACACAAAACAAATTTTTTCCTTTCTTAGTCTTTATTTTTAGAACAGAGCAGAGCACCATCATTATTATAATAAAATGTAAGTGATGCAAGCACTGTATACAACTGACTGGGTCATCTGACCCATCACCGAAGATTCGCATCACGCAAACGAGGGGTTTGGAAAAATGAATCGTTGAGCGAATCGTTTGGGAGTCATTGAGCAAATAAGGTAAATATAAATGCATATTATCAGACAATGAAAGTGTTTTTTGACCTTGCATGCTTGTAAACCTTTTGTTGGGGACTCCCAAAACAAAAATAGGAAACTTTCAAATGCCATAATAGGGGCAATTTAATTTTTTTGTAGTAGAATGATATTTTAGCAGTTTAGAAGGAAGAGAGGAGTGACTGATACAAACTAAGGTCAGTGGGATGTTTCCATTTGCAGCACTTCCTCTCTGCTGTCCTGAGTTTAGAAAGACGCTCGTGGAGAACATCAGACAGCCAGTGGGTGGAATAGGCTGGGGTGGATGAAATTTTTAGCAAGCTGTTAGAGGTGCTTTTAGAGCATTAGTAGTAGCACTGTTAGTATCTAGTGATGAGAACTGATTAGGGGAAGGAAGAAATTAATAGTGCACATATGATAAAGGCACACAAATTATCCAGTGCCATTATCTGGTTGACATTTTAATGTACAGTAGGTGTCAGTATTGCACCTTTGTTATGGGGAACACATATTCACTATTAACTACAACTTTAGCCTCAATAAACTGTTGTTACAGAAGTTATTACTCTTTGCCTCCAGATGGTTCATAATAGAGCTGCAAGGATGTTAACCAGAGCAAAAAAAATTGACCATATCACCCCAATCTTAGCATTGCGCCATTGGCTCCCAGTCCATTTAAGGATCCAGTTTAAAATTCTGTTGTTTGTTTTTAAAGATCTTAATGATAAAGTCCCCTCTCATCATCTTCTTCCACGTTCATCCAGCAGATCCTTAAAGGTTTGTTCACCCAAAAATGAAAATGATGTCATTAATGACTCACCCTCATGTCGTTCCAAACCCGTAAGACCTCCGTTCATCTTCGGACCACAGTTTAAGATATTTTAGATTTAGTCTGAGAGCTTTCTGTCCCTCCACTGAAAATGTATGTACGGTATACTGTCCATCTCCATAAAGGTAAGAAAAACATCATCAAAGTAGTCCATGTGACATCAGTGGGTTAGTTAGAATTTGTTGAAGCATCGAAAATACATTTTGGTCCAAAAATAACAAAAACTATGACTTTATTCAGCATTGTCTTCTCTTCCGGGTCTGTTGTCAATCCGCGTTCATGACTCCGCAGTGATGCTGCTGACGTAAGACGCTGCTGACGTGTTATCTTGTGCGCCCGAGCTTTGTTTACAGTCTGAGGGAGACACGCTGTAAACAAAACAACCTTCGCAAACATGTCTAAGGTTTTCGACAAAGAGGAAGACTTGAATTTTTTACTCGGCCATATTTATTTGAACCCAAATACATGGACGAAGAACTAAGAGTGATGGAAGAAGCTCCTACACATTAGCAACCGCTGTCACAAGCAGCGTCACTGCGGAGTCGTGAACGTGGATTGACAACAGACCCGGAAGAGAAGACAATGCTGAATAAAGTCATAGTTTTCGTTATTTTTGGACCAAAATGTATTTTCGATGCTTCAAAAAATTCTAACTAACCCACTGATGTCACATGGACTACTTTGATGTTTTTATTACCTTTCTGGACATGGACAGTATACCGTACATACATTTTCAATGGAGGGACAGAAAGCTCTCTAACTAAATCTAAAATATCTTAAACTGTGTTCCGAAGATGAACAGAGGTCTTACGGGTTTGGAACGACATGAGAGTGAGTCATTAATGACATAATTTTCATTTTTGGGTGAACTAACCCTTTAAGGTCTTCTGATCGGTATCTCTTGTATGTCCCTCAATCATGTTTAAAAACCAAGGGCGACAGAGCTTTTTTAGTTGCTGTCCCTCGCTAATGGAATAAGTTGCCACTGGATATTTGCCTTGCACCTTCTATTATCATTTTTAAGAAGAGGCTGAAAATGAAATATTTTCTCCCAGACGTTTTAATCTAATTTTACTATGGTTTTATTGTATTATTGTCTTCTATGTTGTTTTATTCTGATTTTTTTCTATACTCTGTTCAGCACTTTGATCAGCTTTGCTGTGTTTAAATGTGCTATATAAATAAAATTTACTTAGAAAACGAAACCTACGCTGCATGCTTCGCTTGTGTGAGATTTTGCTTAATGCTGAACAGTATTATTATTTTATTTTTTTTATTTTTTTTTTACAAATCAATATAATCATGTAATAATAATCATTAATATATCATGAATCAATAATAATTATTAATCAATAATTATTTAATAATTTTGTATTGCAAATTAGGCACACAGATCTTTCACCTACATTTGTAACCCATACGTAATTTGCATTAGAGGGGGTGGGACACCTGTCTTGGCGAGCTACCTCCAAACAGGCCATGGGCTACTGGTAGCTCGCAAGCGACGTGTTGGAGACCCTTGTCTCAAACACTATAGTCAATCCAGAGTAATGCTGGGAACAAGTAGCAGGAATAAACTTCATGGTGAACCTATACACGAATACATCTACCTCCTTGGACCCAAACTCAGGCCAAAGAATCTCAAGGGGCATGAGCTTGAACTTGGTAGCATTTCATAGGGCTTGTTTCAAAAGATTAGGGACATGCTGTACTAAAGGTGCTGCAGAAAAAGCTGGCTCATACTGTCCAAACAATTTGTTGTAACATTCTCGAATAACATTCATGCCCAGAACACTGGAAACCCAAGAGGAAATATCTGGGGGATCTTTACAATAAGCACGCCACGTTTAGGAATCACTTTGGCAAAGACTTCCACATCCAGCTCTAAACAGCCTATATATGGAATACCTATGATATGAGTGAAGTTTTTCTAAACCCTACGGCTCAAAGTTCTGCATGGAAAAAAAAACTCTCAGACACTGTTGAACACCTAACAAACAAGGAACTAGCACCCCAGCAAAATTAACAGTCATGTGGGGGCAGGGAGATAATAAGGGGGCTGTAGCAACTTATAATGTAATAACTGCACATAATGTAATAAGTATTACAATTATTATTGTAATATACTGTTCATAATGTAATAATTTTCTCAAAACGTAATAAAATCTTGAGCTCATAATGTAATCATTTTTACATTGAGAAATGTATTACATTAATTTATTACAACTCACCAAATAATTTATTTCATAATTGTAATAGCTTTTAAAACATAAAAAATAGTATTCCCTTACAGTACATTTTTAAAAATCTAAATCAAGTCTTAAACTACCTGCAAAATAATAATAATAATAATAATTATTATTATTATTATTATTCTCATATTTTTATTAAACATAAAGCATTCGTATTCCTTAACAGTAAATTTTAAAAATCTAAATCCAGTCTTAACCTGTCTAAAAAAATCCACCTGATTACTGATATTAGTACTACTACTACTATTGTTATGTTGGCTTGGGAAAGCCAACATTAATATTAATATTATAAAGCGGCGAGAATATTTTTGGTGCGCCAAAAAAAAAAAAAAAAAAAACTGATTCATTGTGCTCCGATGCTTCATGAAGCAATGTTTTGAAATCGGCCATCACTAAATAAGTCGTTTTTTTTTTTTTTGGCGTACCAAAAATATTCTCATCGCTTTATAATATTAATATTGAACCACTGAACTCACATGAACCGATTTTAAATATGTTTTTAGTACCTTTATGGATCTTGAGAGAGTAAATGTCATTGCTCCCTATGAAGGCCTCTCGGAGCCATCGGATTTGAATTAAAATATCTTAATTTATGTTCCGAAGATTAACGAAGGATTTACGGGTGTGGAATGGCATGAGGGTAAGTAATAAATAACAGAATTTTTATTTTTTGGTGAACTAACCCTTTAATGCTACAAGCCCCAAACTTTCCACAGACCTGGGCCCTAATGTGTAGCAGTGTGCTATATCTTTTTAGACAGGTCAGAGTTACAGTTTTCAAATAATAATTTATCAAAGTTAATTTTTTTCCCCATTGAATTGCATTGATTTCATGAAAATGCGCCTCCAGAGGAGCAGTTCCGTCCACTAGAGGGCGCGCCAACATAAGAAATCATTTGCTCATGCATTCACTTTCGGTTTCGTCAGTTCCTCATTTGTAACTTACGTGTTTTAAAGCTTGCCAGTTTGAACCATTCTAGCGAATGTATTAATATACAATCAATTGAAAACATGAGATACTTTTAGAGCTTAAAAGATGTTTGATGTGATAAATAGAAACGCACTCATAAGTCTCATGTAACCCAAGCAGCGCCTGCGAGGCTGCCGCTCACAGAGCACATGAGACGCTCATGCATTCGAGCAGATGAGAGAGAGATAGAGAGACAGCTGCACGGAGCTATGAAAACATTAATATAGAGTGAAAAGTGATTAAATACGACTGAAAGATCAGATTTCTAAAACGGATGCGACAATGCACTCTTAGAAGAAAAGGTTCTATATAGAACCAAAAAAGGTTCTATCAGGCGCTACATATATGGAACCCCTAAAAGGTTCCATATAGAACCCTTTTTAAGGGTTCAATCAAAAGAACCCTTTAGGGTAACACATCAACATAATATGTAATCATTTAAGACATTTTTATTAGCATTTACAATGACACAAGCAACATAAAACACACTGCAATTCATAGAGCAATAGTTAGAAGAGTTAAAGGTGATAGAGAGGATTTTTTCGTCGACTGAGAATCCAAAGACCATTACTGAGTTTTTGAAATGAGCGCATGCGTAAGAACAGCCCCCCTCCTTCACAGCTTATTTCAAAGGAATGCCTCCCAAAACTCGTGCACGAGTATAGAGGGTATGCACGTGATGTCACCGTCGACCGTTACGACTGCAGTCACGCTCACTGAGTGGCAAAAGACTGAAGGGGCTCGCACACCGGACGCGAAGCTCAGCGCCTCGCCACGTCTTTAAAATTCGAACGCATTGTTTTCTATGAGTGTACGCACACCGGCGGCGACATTCGGCGCCTGTCCGTGGCGCCCAGCTACGAACCCGGAAAAAAATATAAAACAATGCGTTCGAATTTGAAAGACGTGTCATGGCGCTGAGCTTCGCGACCGGTGTGCGAGCCCCTTGAGCGGCAGCATTGGTTTTCAACGTGAATGTCGCGACACACAAAACACATCCAAAATGGGAAAGAGCTTTGTGATTGACTGTACAAATAGCTTTGATACAAAACCTGCGGTATATATTTAAAAACTGCAGAAAGCAACAGGGAAAAAAAGCAAATGGATCACTGCAATTCACAGAAACAGTGGACTCCAGGCAGAGAAACATGGATTTGCAGTCATCATTTTGTGTCAAATTGTTGGATTTTGAGGTAAAATCATACCGTATATATTATATTGTTATATATTATGTTGACAACTCATCAATTAAATATTTCCCATCTTATATTCTGCATAATTGCGTGTTTTTCAACAAACAACACTGCCAAAAACTATACTATAAAAACTATATATGTTTTAGGGCTGGACAATATGACGATATAACTTTGATATAAGTGATTTCGCGGATTTAAACCTACCGATATTGTACACAGCAAATTCTGGTCTTTGGAATAAACTCCCTGGTAGTTAAAATCAACTCAATCTGAGTGTACATGCGTGACCATCAAATAGACTCCAGCACAGTGTTAAAATAACTCTGCTCTTGGAGTTGAATTTTTAACACTTTTTTAGAGTTAAAATTTAACACTTTCTGGAGTAAAAATACTAATCCTACAGTGAGTAACTGTAACTCTGAAATTGAGTTAAATATGAACTCCTTTACCAGTGTTAAAATAAACACTTAAAAACATTAAATTTTACACTTCTTAGAGTTAATATTTAATGTTTTATGTGAAAATGACTACACAGAATGCCATACTCTTTAATAACTGCTTTTATTTAAGCAAATCCATACATTAGCTTTAGAAATTCAATGCATGGACACACTTTGAAATTAACTGCAGTCATAAAATACTGTAAAATCTAACAGCAAAATGTTTACATTTAATAGGCATTTAACAGAGTGCCAAATAAAACTGCTTAGTAAAATTGTATAAAACGTTGTCAACACATCACTGCATTATATAAAATCAAGCCGCCAGGATTATTAAAAAAAAAAAAAAAAAAAAAAAAAAAAAAAGTAGTGCAGGATTGTGTAATCTGAGGTAGACACTTTTACATCAGATGAAGTAACAAGGAACAACTTCACAGTGAACTCATTTAAATAAGAAATCAGATAATACAACTCTCTGATACAACATAAAATTGTGAATCACACCCATATGACATTTGGGCATCAAAAGATTTGAAATGTCTTAATCTTTCTCTTTCTATAACCAGTACCTTCCTTGGTAGGTTTTCACTCACTTGAAAAGCATGGACGTGATCATGGAAAAATGTTTCATGCTCAATCAAAACAAAAAACACTTTACCATTGTGTAAAACGATTGAGGTTATTTTGCTGAAAACTGGCATGTTTTCATCAGTACTCGTGCAAACAAAGAGTCCAACACGATACTCAACACCACAACATCTTACCCACTTTGTGAGATTGACAGTGGCTTGTGAATCAACATGGAGAGATTCAGTTATATTTTCTGAAAATTCAAGTGTCTCAAGTGAACACATTTTGACTGGACCAGACTCAACTGTCTTTAAAGACAAGCATTCCCAATGATATGCTACTGCAAACTGGTGTTTATTTGCAAGCGAAACTGTCAAATTTTTGAAGTTCTTCACAGAATCTTTAAAAAACTTGTGTTTCGCCTCGAATCTCATGGTCCAGATATGAATGAGTGGTCCGATCTTTCTAATGCACCTTGGGTAATGGACCATAAAATGGTGTTTTGGAAGCAAGTTTTTTAATGGGTACAGTTCTTTAAAGAGTTTATGATGTTCAATAATGAGGTGCTTTAAATAGACTGTCATCCCCTCAGTGATTGAGTAAGAGAACACAATATTTATGATGTTCAACAATAAGAGCAACAAGCGCCAGTGCAAATCATCATCTGGTACCAGGTCACCAAATATCAAAGGTATGTTTGTGACTAAACACAGTGTTTGTGATGCATTTAAGCCTATTGCATGTCCTCCGCAGTCAAGATTAATATTTGTGGGCTTGTTTTTAGTTTCCATATAGCCATAATTAAAAGCATACATCCTGTTCAACAAGCTTTCTTTAGAGATGAAATGTTCAATTAGATATTCAAAAAGTAGTTTTATCTCATATTGACCGACCCCTTCCAAAATATCATGCATGATATCGACAGCATAGTTTTCCCCAGTATTGAAATACTGCAAAGTATTGAGCATGCTTTTCCTCTTGATGCCAAAAGAAGAGGTTAATGTTGGATCATCTACCAAACTGGCATAATGCTGATCATTTAGTACTGGTGATCTTAAAGTCAAACTTGGGTCATCCTCTGAGAAAACTGACTGAGCTGAAGATTTATCAATTAAGCAAAATCGACAGAAATAATTTGCACTAAATGATTCCAAGAACCCAAGAATGCTATGCATACCTAAGTTATCACCAGTAATGAGAGCAAGTGTGCCACATACAGGTTGTTCAGCAAATGGAACAGCAATCCCAACAGTTTCTAATATTTTCAAGTCCCTTATTAAAGGTTTCAGTATTTCATCAATCCCATATTTCTTAACATCTTGGGCATGGAACAAAGATACCAAATGGATGTTCATGAGGGCAGAATTCACCTTTGGAGCAAGATTTCTAAGAATGAAGTACAGGCAACCAATTTTATGAATTCCTTTTTTGGAACCAAGAGGATTTGCACATTCAAACTCGTCATAGTATAATTGAATTTGGAGAGCAAACTTATTAGTCGAAAATAAAGGATGATTTTTAAAGTAACTACCATCGCAGAAGTCTTCATAGATGTCAGACTGAGTACATGTTTGCATCATCTCACAAATGTTTTCATTTCTGAAAATGAACTGGAATGTTTTCAAAATTGGAATATATATGAATTTATCATTAACAGGAACTTGTTCATAAGTTCCAGTTTTGTTATTTCTTCTGGTGTCATACCTAACACCAAGGCGCAGTTCAACAGGGTCTACTACTCCCCATTTGTCTCTGAAATACTTTTTCCATTTGGTATCAGAGTTCAATTGGCTGAAAGGGTTGTCCAAACTTTTAAATAACTCTTCTATGGCTGGTCTTGATGGATTGTTACCTGGTAGTAAGTTTAAGACATGGTCCTTAATATTAGACTGCAAATCTTCCACAAATTCCTCCAAATTTTCAATTGTCGAAAGAACTACAGTATTTGGTACACCACTTGCCATAAGTTTTGCTATAATGGACGCACACATATCTTTCTTGTGAGTAGATACTGAAGGGACTGCTTCAAAATTTGGGCACTGGGATGAAGTAGAAGGTATTTCTTCATTTAAGGTATGAGAATTTTGTTCTTCACTTTCATAACTGGAAGGGGTCTCATGAGGGTCACATTTGTCACTAATTGAAGAATGTATCTTAATGAGATGTCTCCTAAATCCAGAATAACTAGAGAACTGCAAGCAACAATCTGCTTGACCACATTTCAGTCTTAGATTTTTCCCAGGATACATTCCATGAATTAGTTTGAGGTGCCTGAACAAAAGCAAAGCTGAACAAAAGGATGAAGTGCAGAGGAAACAACTTAACATTTTGGTTACATAAGACAATTAGTGCTTGTTCAACAGCCTTGCTCTTAGCTCTTTGACTCTTGGAGTTTCCTCAGTTGTACTTATATCGATATTGTACACAGTTGTCTGCAAAAATGTGTACAGACTGGACAGAGCATCATCATACTTCACACTGAAAACAAAATGGGACTTGAACAGCTCGTCAAAGGCACCCAAGGATGTACATGATTGACAAGGCAGAACTTTTCTGTCCAAGACAATGTAAAAGGTGGAAACCTGTGCTTTTGAAGTCCCTGAGGCGAGAAGATATGGCTGAGGGTTTCCTTCAGTTGTCAGGAGATGATCATCAAGGCTTTGGCATGACTGAAACATAACATAAATGTCCCCTTTATAAATAATTTGTTAAAAATTAGGCATCAAGTACAATATTTGGAATAGGATAGTCTTAACAAACCTTATGAAATTTGACCAGATGATCTGTTGCCTCTCCAACACTGATCTTCTTGGGCCGCTTTCTTCCAGCTGGTTGTGGAGTAAGAAGATGAAGCAGGACAAATAGAGAAGCCATGTCACTGTCCCAGTCTGGAGACAGAAAATAACAGTAGTTATTTCAAACCAGTCTGTTTATGGCATCATTAAGTTAACAGTGCGGATTGTGTATCATAATACTGTATTTTACAAGTAAAAACTATTAGTGGGGTGGTTATTAGTTGTGTGATGGAGAGTAAACTAAATTTCTAAATTTCATACTGTACATATCCAAAGCCAAGGTGGACTTTTCCACGTATAACTTTTTTTTTTAATTCAAGTAGTTATGAACACCATTCACAAAGCATGAATTTACTGATGAGCTTTTGTAATAGACTAAATTTTATGAAATAACCGTGTTGTGTTTTTAGCAGACTTTTGGAGATAAATGTTTTTGGGAAATAATCAATAAAAACTTTAACCAGAAGATTAATTGATTCAAGTAAAAACATTACTATTTTAACGATGACTGTACCTGGATCATCAGTAGGATCAGATCCTTCTTTCAGTACAGCTTTCAGATGCTGTTTCAGGAGAGCAGTCTCTTTAAGGTTCCTGGCCTCCTGGATGACTTTTTCTTTGAAACTGGTGTTCCATTTTTCCAGAAACCTTGAAGCAACCTCTGCTCCAAACATTAGTGAGAAGTCTTGCAAAATCTAATTAAAAAACAAAAGCCAACCATTTAAACATATAATGTAACATAATATTTTTAATAAAATTTCATATTCTTATTTAATATTTACCAGTCCTTTGACGTCCAAGAAACGAGGAAACATTTGTAGTACATCAGCTGAGCGCTGTGGGTTGTGAAGAATCTGCTGACGGTATTGGAAAGTTTCTCTCATCTTCTGGAACACTAAGTCACGGTCAGTTGTGTGATTGAGGAGAGACACAGCTTCCAGACATTCATCTCCCATTCGCTGGTCATCTGTTCCAATCGTTCTTGATGATGTGGGACCTCCTTTTAGCTCCACTCTGCTCTGTGATGTAGAGGTGGTTCTGAATTTACGTTGCACGGTCTTTATACGCCACTCAAGAAAGCCTTTGTTGCTCTGAATGTCATAGAAATGTTCCTGGGAGGAAGCAGTATCTTATGTTAGACAAAATAATACAATTACAGTGACTCAAGCGTGTATAAGATGTTTATGGTTCGGCAGGCAAACTTACATATCCTTTTTTAGAGTATGGGTCTTTTAAAGATGGGAACAGGGACACAATCCCAAGGGCATGGAACTCCTTTGTTGCTTTACTAACAGCTCTCCTGCAAAGATTAAACTAATGTCTTAAGATTCTTGTCTAATTTTTTTTTAAAGGATAAAGCCATGTCTTGAAGGTTCTTACCCTTCTTTTTCATGCATGTGAGCTACAATTATGTTCACCATTAACCGCCTTGTGGAATCTTTCAAACTCCCAGTGTCTTCATACTCTTTGATCACAGTCATCCCTGCTGTCTTAGAAGTTAGAATTTGCTTTATATTCTAAAAGAAAATGTTTAAAAATTAATTTAGAAAAATTACAACCACACTTGTAATTTTTTAAACAAAAACATTCATCTTAATCAAATAACCATACCATTGAATACTTTCAAAATGCATTTCTTTTCCAACATTATGTCTACAGCATAAGATCTATTTGTACGGAAGTAAAAAAAAATTACATTTTTTGCACTGAAACTGTCTGTTAAAGCAGGTTGGTTGAAGGTTGAAGCATTTGAGATCCAGAATCACTGCTGCTTGAGATAGACAATGTATCTGTCAGACTTGGGGAGGAGGGTCCTTCAACAACCCCTTGCTGCAGGACAGTCAAATCTGAAGATCACAAAAACACATTAAAAGGCATATACAATTGAAGAACTCTTTTATGTACCATAGTGGATATATCCAGGGTCAGACAAAATAATCACATTATATATATCTCTGCTTACCACAAGTAGTGAGCGTAACATATTCTGTCTGATCTGAAGAGGCACCAAACTCTGTCAGGTCTGAGAAGTCAGCAGAATTCTTGGATGTTTCAGCAAACAGAAGTTCTGAAATGCACACAGTTTGTCTCTGAGTCAAGACACAAACTCAGAAAATATCTATAAAACAAAACAAACATTCTTTTAATGTCCTACCATCATCAGTGTGGATGATAAAACTCATTTCTTTGGTTGTTGCAAGTTCTGGAAATACATCCTCATCCACCTCTATGCCCTGGTCATCTGTGACTTTCAATGTTGTATTCTCTGGTATCATAAACTTCTGTTGGACTAAACCATAATACCAACAGGTTATTTACAAAAGAAATTACAAAACTGGTACTTAGTCTTTATTAACTAAATACTAAATTTATAACTTACCTGCACTAAGAAAATCTGAGAAACAAACTTCTTCCAGTTTTATATATTTCTTCTTCCCTCCAAGTTGCACTTTTATCAACATTGTGACCTGAAATTATAGAGAAAACATGTTATTTAACATGAACATGTTATTTCTCACTCTCTGTGTCTGTGTCTGTGTGTGTGTGTGTGTGTGTGTGTGTGTGTGTGTGTGTGTATGTGTGTGTAAGCTGAAAACCACGCACTCTCAAGGGGCTCGCACACCGGACGCGAAGCTCAGCGCCACGACACGTTTTTAAAATTCGAACACATTATTTTCTATGAGTGTACGCACACCGGCGGCGACATTCGGCGCCTGTCCGCGGCGCCCAGAAAACAATGTTAAGACATGTTGTGGCGCTGAGCTTCGCGTCCGGTGTGCGAGCCCCTTCAGACGTATTTATCATAGCTGTTACAATTCAAAAAATTACAGGCCTAACGTTACACTTTCACGGCTCAAAATTTATTTTATTAGCAGGGTACACTGCAGTTTATTTAAACATTATGCTACAGACATAAGGCTGCTGCTGGATAAAAGATATTAGGCTACCTCGTCGACTAGCTGAACAGAATGAAGTTTTTTTGAGCGGAGTCACCTCTTAAGTTTGACGGCAAAACACACATTTTCAGAAACATGGTGAAAGGAAAGATGGTTAGCTAATGTTAGCTCGTTCACATCAGAAAAAACAAAGAAAAAAAAACCCAGCACAAACCAGCCACATGTTCGAGTTAACTTACGGTCAACAGTTCGCCACGACATTACAATACATAACGTAACAGCTACGACAAAACGTATCTCCGTTAGAAAATATCAAACATTTTAAAATATATATTTTTAATATGTATATAAATACGCTTTTTACATACCTCAAGACGATGTAAAACTCCATCACCTCGTACTGCTGTTCTAGGGTCGTGTCATGGCGCACTTTCTTAACATTTAACTCCAGATGTGGTGTTAAAACACGCTCCTGAACACCAATGAATGAACTCCAAAATAAAACACAGCCAAGGAGTATCCCATAACACAAACTTTAGTCAGAGTTAAAAAATAAACTCCAAAAATCTAACTCTTTCACACTTTTATGCCTAACTCCTAATTTTTCAACTCCAGAAATTTGCTGTGTAGTTATATAAAATATTCACAGGCAGATTTGCTTTATGTGTCTCCTCTCCGTCGAAATCAGGCACATATAAATGTCAGGAAACACGATTCCAGGCTGCATGTCAATATCCAAGGATTAGGTTTATTTGACAAGTTGTAAGGAACACATTCAATTCCAACCTTTAGCGTAATTCGTTTGTTTTACTCGCGTTTTCGCAGTTTCCTCTGTTAAATCCAGTCACGCAGCAGGTTCTTTTGCCACTCAGTCCAGCTGAGGGAGCGCGCTTTCGGCGGGGAAGTGACGTCGATGCATACCCTCTATTGGAACACGAGTGTTTACCACCGGCATTCGCTGTGTCGTGTTTTTTGGATTCATTATGTCGGACTCACCGCAGGTAACTCATAATCTGCAGTTGTTATTCCTGTCTCCTGACAAAACATTGCATGCAGCACCTGTGGAGTATGGAAAGTTACTGGAGAGCGCAGCCGCGCTCGTCTCTCACAAGGAACGTCACGGCAGTGATTGACAAGCCAGAGGGCCAATTCGCGCACGTCTCTCACAAGGAACGTCACGGCAGTGATTGACAAGCCAGAGGGCCAATCGTTTACGCGATGATCGCGTAAACGTTTGGCTGATGTTTTTAAGGCCCTACCTCGTGCACATATGATGTATATTAATATTATTACTTTCAGTGCACCTAATAAATAGTCTTTTATCAGTTAGTAAAGACAGTTTCAAGTAATATTGCAAAAATGTATAAAACAAAACATCCTCTTTAGCACCTTTAATCGCCTTTTTGGTTATTTCATGACTTAATAGACGACAGAACTATGACGTTGCATGCTCGTAGTTTCTTTTGTGCTTTATTTATAGTGAGTAATAGGCCTATACAGCGCGCCGTATTTGCGCGTGATTGAAAAGTGCGCGGTCTTGCAACCCACCAGTTGAGAAACATTTACGTAAGCTAAATATAATGTTCGCCGTTCACTTGTTCTGCCGAAGCTCATTCGGCACCTGTATCATTTCCGCGCGCGTTTGACTTGCGCTGAGGCGAAGTTGGAGTCCGCGTTTGAAAAGTCTCCCGTTTTTTGGTCTTAAAGAGACGGTTCTGTGTTTAAATAAACGCAATTCTTGTCAACAAAAAAGTAGACAGAAACAGCAGCTGTGAGCGGGGTGGCCAAGCTTAGGCCAAGGGTGGCCACGGCCACCCCTGGCCACCCCCTGGCTCCGCCCCTGTGTAGCAGACCCTTACTTTAGTTTTTTTGTCCTCCCTATTTTCGTCATTTACATGGGTTTTTTAACCTTTTTAAATAAAACATTCCAGCGTTTCGACAATATTATATCACAAGAACGTATTAAAGTGTTACATTTAGTAAATTCAAGCTGTTTTGATGACATAAAGAGCCGCGACTGCCCGTCTCTGAACACGTCTGCCCAGAGCAACGTGTCCTCCCGATGTTCGTCATTCACAAGTGTTTCTTAACCTTTTTAAATAAAACATTCCAGCGATTTGACAAGATTCGATCACAAGAACGCATTAAAGATGTACATTTAGATTCTGGATGCATTTTTGAGTGACACAGAGACAGCTCGCGTCTCTAATGAAGCTCGCACTCCGAAGATCGTCAATTCTTGCTTCATCATGTCCAAAATACATGGCGAATCTCATTCAAGCGAGCACAAGAACGCATCAAAGAGCTTCTTTATTTGAATGCTTAAGTGTATAGCTGTGTTACTGTGTTCATGATGTGTAGCATCTGTGAAAGATTTGTGCATTAGAGGCATGTTGTGTCACCGGTGCCACTCCCAGCATGAGCAGATGAGAGAGAGACAGCTGCATGGAGCGATTTCCAAAAACCATCTGTGAGAAAACGTTAATATAGTCTGAAAAGCAATCTACTATATCAGTATTGTTCGGGTAATTGCATGTTTTAAACAGTTTATTGAACAGGTTATTTGATCGCCTGATACGATGTTACCCATTCAGAGCTCGCAAGCCGCGCCTCTTAAAGCGTCCGTGACTCGTAAAGCGCTAGAAGTCCTTTCTTTCTTTAATTATGCATTTGTGGCGGGGCCACTTCCAGAACACAGAGCAGACATGTGCGTTGCCTCTTTTGACTCATGCTGCCCATCAAGGCTTTTCCAAGCCAACATCAAAGTTCTTCTTAGAACTTTATTTTCTAGTTATTATTATTATTATAACTACTGCTACCACTTCTACTACCACTACTACTATTTATACTTTTACTTCTACTTCTTATATACATATGGTATACATACTGTTAAATGACAGTGTTAAATACCATCACTGTGTAAAAATGTTGTAAAACCCCAGTATCAATATTGCAATGAGGAGTGTCTGTGTGTGTGTGTCTGTGTCTGTGTCTGTCTGTGTCTGTCTGTGTGTGTGTGTGTGTGTGTGTGTGTGTGTGCGTTGCATTACGCGGGTAGTTTAAGACTGGATTTACAGGTGCATCTCAATAATTTAAAATGTCGTGGAAAAGTTTTATTACAGTAATTCAACTTAAATTGTAGAACTTGCGTATTAAATAAATTCAATGCACGCAGACTTAAGTACTTTAAGTCTTTGGTTCTTTTAATTGTGATGATTTTGGCTCACATTTAACAAAAAACCCACCAATTCACTATCTCAACAAATTAGAATACTTCATAAGACCAATAAAAAAAAAAAAAAAAAAAAAACATTTTTAGTGAATTGTTAGCCTTCTGGATAGTATGTTCATTTACTGTATATGTACTCAATACTTGGTAGGGGCTCCTTTTACTTTAATTACTGCCTCAATTTGCTCTATTGTATTGATTTGTGCTGTTGCTTGTAGATTGATGATTTGTTCTTATTTTCTTTATTTTTATTTGACAGTAGTCCTTTTTTCCCTGAAACCGTGACCCTAAAACCGTGATGTCTACCGAACCATGAGTAATTTGAACCGTTGCACCCGTAATCTACATAAAGCTTGTCAGCAGAAGGAAGCATGAAGTGCTCTAAAAATTTCCTGGTAGATGACTGCGTTGACTGTGGATTTGATGAAACACTGTGGACCAACTCCAGCAGATGACATGGCAGCCCAAATCACCACTGACTGTGGAAACTTCACACTGGACTTCAAGCAACATGGTTTCTGTGCCTCTCCACTCTTCCCCCAGACTCTGGGACCTTCATTTCCAAATGAAATGCAAAATTTACTTTCATCTGAATAGAGGACTTTAGACCACTGAGCAACAGTCCAGTTCTTTTTCTCCTTAGCCCAGGTAAGACGCTTCTGACGTTGTCTTTGGTTCAGAAGTGGCTTGGTATGTGGAATGTGACAGTTATAGCGCATTCCTGAAGACATCTGTGTGCGGTGGCTCTTGATGCACTGACTCCAGCTTCAGTCCACTCCTTTTGAATCTCTCCTAAATTCTTAAATCGGCTTCGCCTGACAGTCTTCTCAAGCCTGCAGTCATTCCATTCACTTGTACACCTTTTCCTACCACACTTTTTCCTTCCAGTCAACTTTCCATGAATATGCTTTGGCACAGCACTCTGTGAACAGCCAGCTCTTTCATCAATAACCCTCTGTGGCTTACCCTCATTGTAGAGGGTCTTGATGATCGTCTTCTGGACAACTGTCAAGTCAGCAGACTTCCCCATGACTGCTGTTGGGATTACTGACCTAAACCCAGTATTTATACCCTGAGAATGATAATTTAATAGAACTTGAAATTAAATATTCTAATAATTTGAAATACTGATTTTTTTTATTTTGATGAGCAGCAAGCTGTAACCATCAAAATGAAAACAAAAAGGTCTGGAAATATTTTACTATATGTCTAATAAATCTAGAATATATTTAAGTTTTACTTTTTGAATTAAATTACAGGAAAAGAAAAAAAACTTTTTCATGATATTCTAATTTGAGATGCACCTGTAGATTTTTAAAAATGTACTGTAAGGGAATACTAATGTTTTTATGTTTCAAAAGCTGTTACAATTATGAAAATGACAAAAATATGTTATAATGTAATAAATTTCTCATAATGTAAAAATTATTACATTATGAGCTCAAGATTTTATTACGTTTTGAGAAAATTATTACATTATGAACATTTTATTACAAAAATTATGTAATACTTATTACATTATGTGCAGTTTTTACATTATGTACAGTTATTACATTATAGTTGCTAGAGGGGCCATGTTTTCAACACCAGAAAAAGGAACACCCAGGTTCTAATTTTCCTGAAAAACAGAAGGCTGGGACCTTGACACTGCTGGCTGAATGGAATGTGAGGGAGATGGGTTTACCCTAGATGACAAACTTAACTACATTCATGTGCAAAATGGACAGGCTTTTGGCACTTCCTACAAATAACTGGTCCCCTATTTTGTAAAAATCATAACTTGTAAAAATCTATATGGTGATAGCGGCACATGGCAGTCAAGAGTGTAAATGCATTTCCTGTCACAACTGCAACAGTACCAGCAGCAACAAAAAAATGCATTCTGGTTGAGAAATGTATGCTGCTGTCATGCACTAAATACTTAATTCTTTTGTAGCTGAAAGCTTGGTAGGTTGTACTTCACAATTGGGTACATTATTTAAGTTCTTAGATCTGTGTGGACTGAGGCTTATAATAAAAATATGTCTCCTTCACTTTCAGAGAGAACAGGATATGAGAATGAATGAAATGGGTACCCGTGGAGCCATTAATATGGGAGGTATGATCGTAATGAGACTCCACATGCAATTAGAAACAGCTGTGTACATGTACATTTTGTACATTTTAATTAATTTTTGGGGCAGTGCATCACTTGCATGGGCATTTAAATGTTGCAGCATGGCTTTGCCTCTTTTTAGGATAAGTGTCTTGTCTGGTTTGTTAACCTGGAAAATTCTTATTATGTTTTAACAGGAAAAAAAAAGAACTCTACACGGTCTCTAATCTCAGTTTTTCTCAAGGCTTTTTCACACCAAACTTTAATGATTATTGTGAAGATTTTGAATGGTAAAAATGGATTCCTATAGAATGTATCCCCATCAATATTCTTTTTACCTTATTCTGTGCATATTTACGCTATACATGAATCAGTTTGCTCCAACATTTTTTTAAATTTTTTTTTTATACTTTTTATATTAACACACACACATATCAATACAATACAATACAAGACAAGATCTTGACCAAAAAATGATGCACCTCTCGATGGAAATAAATGTTGTGATGTCGCATCAATCTTGTATTGACAATGCAAGAGGTGAGCACTCTGTAAAGTCAACTCCAGCACATCCTGAAGACTTTCAATGATATTAAGGTCTGGACTCAGAGGTGCCAATTCATGTGTGAAAATGATTCTTCATGCTCTCTGAACCATTCTTTCACAATTTTAACCCTGGTGAATCTTTTCATTGTCAGAATAATAATAATCTACATAATAATCACTGTAATAATGATCCATTCATAGATTAAGTATTTGCCTATTAAAATCCAAACAGCATTTTTTTTTTTTTTTTTTGGCCGGGCAGTGTGTGAATATATATATATGTATGTATATATATACATACATATACATATACAGTGGGTACGGAAAGTATTCAGACCCCCTTAAATGTAAAAAATTTAAAATAATTTAAATTCATTTTTTTTCCTCATTAATGTACACACAGCACCCCATATTGACAGAAAAACACAGAATTGTTGACATTTTTGCAGATTTATTAAAAAAGAAAAACTGAAATATCACATGGTCCTAAGTATTCAGACCCTTTGCTCAGTATTTAGTAGAAGCACCCTTTTGATCTAATACAGCCATCTTTTTGAGTGTCTTTTTGGGAAAGATGCAACAAGTTTTTCACACCTGGATTTGGGGATCCTCTGCCATTCCTCCTTGCAGATCCTCTCCAGTTCTGTCAGGTTGGATGGTAAACGTTGGTGGACAGCCATTTTTAGGTCTCTCCAGAGATGCTCAATTGGGTTTAAGTCAGGGCTCTGGCTGGGCCATTCAAGAACAGTCACGGAGTTGTTGTGAAGCCACTCCTTCGTTATTTTAGCTGTGTGCTTAGGGTCATTGTCTTGTTGGAAGGTAAACCTTCGGCCCAGTCTGAGGTCCTGAGCACTCTGGAGAAGGTTTTTGTCCAGGATATCCCTGTATTTGGCCGCATTCATCTTTCCCTCGATTGCAACCAGTTGTCCTGTCCCTGCAGCTGAAAAACACCCCCACAGCATGATGCTGCCACCACCATGCTTCACTGTTGGGACTGTATTGGACAGGTGATGAGCAGTGCCTGGTTTTCTCCACACATACCGCTTAGAATTAAAGGGATAGTTCACCCAAAAATTAAAATTTGATGTTTATCTGCTTACCCCCAGTGCATCCAAGATGTAGGTGACTTTTTTTCTTCAGTCGAGCGCAAATTATGATTTTTAACTGCAACCGCTGCCGTCTGCCACTCAAATAATAGCAGTGGATAGGAACTTCAACTATAACAGTAAATAAAACTTGCTTAGACAAGTCCAAATTAAACCCTGCGGCTCGTGACGGCACATTAATGTCCTAAGACACGAAACGATCGGTTTGTGTGAGAAACCGAACAGTATTTATATAATTTTTTACCTCTAATACACCACTATGTCCAACTTCGTTCAGCTTCCTGTTAGTGAGGTCAAAAAACGCGTTCTAATGACGGAAGTGATGTCTCGCCCATATACTTCAATGAGCGCGAGACATCACTTCCGTTGTCAGAGCGCGATTTGACCTCACTCACCGGAAGCTGAACGGAGTTGGACATAGTGGTGTATTAGAGGTAAAAAATTATATAAATACTGTTCGGTTTCTCGCACAAACCGATCGTTTCGTGTCTTAGGACATCAATGTGCCGTCACGAGCCCCAGGGTTTAATTTGGACTTGTCTAAGCAAGTTTTATTTACTGTTGTAGTTAAAGTTCCTATCCACTGCTATTATTTAAATGTGGCAGACGGCAGCGGTTGCAGTTAAAAATCATAATTGGAACTCGACTGAAGAAAAAAAGTCACCTACATCTTGGATGCCCTGGGGGTAAGCAGATAAACATCAAATTTTCATTTTTGGGTGAACTATCCCTTTAAGGCCAAAAAGTTCTATCTTGGTCTCATCAGACCAGAGAATCTTATTTCTCACCATCTTGGAGTCCTTTAGGTATTTTTTAGCAGACTCCATGTGGGCTTTCATGTGTCTTGCACTGAGGAGAGGCTTCCGTAGGTCAATCTGCCATAAAGCCCCGACTGGTGGAGGGCTGCAGTGATGGTTGACTTTCTACAACTTTCTTCCATCTCCCGACTGCATCTCTGGAACTCAGCCACAGTGATCTTTGGGTTCTTCTTTACCTCTCTCACCAAGGCTCTTCTCCCCTGATAGCTCAGTTTGGCCGGACGGCCAGCTCTAGGAAGGGTTCTGGTCGTCCCAAACGTCTTCCATTTAAGGATTATGGAGGCCACTGTGCTCTTAGGAACCTTAAGTACAGCAGAAATTTTTTTGTAACCTTGGCCAGATTCTGTGCCTTGCCAAAATTCTGTCTCTGAGCTCTTCAGGCAGTTCCTTTGACCTCATGATTCTTATTTGCTCTGACATGCACTGTGAGCTGTAAGATCTTATATAGACAGGTGTGTGGCTTTCCTAATCAAGTCCAATCAGTATAATCAAACACAGCTGGACTCAAATGAAGGTGTAGAACCATCTCAAGGATGATCAGAAGAAATGGACAGCACCTGAGTTAATATGTGTGTGTGTAGCGGTTAACAGATTAAAATAATGGCAGTTAATTCATTTAAAAACATATAATACACATATAATTGTATGGTATACAGTATGTTCTGCTTAAATAGACACCAGACAGATGCAGATTTTTTTTTTTTTTCTCACACAAAAGCAGATTCAACATTCCTTAAAATAAATAAATAACACACAGGTGAATACCAACACAAATTTTTTGCCAACCTCCAATAATTAAATATGTTAATACAAATGTACTTCATGCATTTCGTCTCACTTAAAAAAAAAAAAAAAAAAAAAAAAAAAAGTAGTTTAGTTTAACGCCATGTCTTAGGTTCAGATAGGTTGTGCTTTTTTCTGAATTTGCACAAATTAGTGTTTCCTTCAGCCTGCCGCATATTTTCTTCACTTTTTCGCATTGTGTTTGGTGTGAAAAAGCCTTCAAGATGTTTTTCAGTTTTTTTTTTGTCTTGTCTCGATTGTGTAATACTTTTTAATGTGCAGTTACAAAGAAAAGCACATATCCTGTGTGATTTCCACATTTGCCATGCCAATTTTATAATTTTATTTATCTTTTTTAGTGTGTGAATTGCAGTGAAGTAATATACAGTCCCAAAAAAACTATTTTATTTTAATGTAAGGTGTCACATCATATTGTAATTTTCAGCCCTCTCAGTGAATGTCAACTGTACATTGTCTTACATAGATTCATTTAACCCTGTTGCTGCGGTTAGCAGTAACCAAGGCCCTTCACAAATGATGGGCATAGCAGGCCGAGTTGGAGCCATGGGATCATCAAATATGGGGACACACCTGATTCCAGATAACGGATTGACGGTAATGTACTCATGTTTGTCTATAATTGCTGTCTATAGATGTATATAATTTTACAGTTTGTGTCACAATTTGTGATATTGATTTAAAGCTATTTTTATTTATATGTAGGGTAATTATGGATAAAAAAAAAACTACTAATATATATATATATATATATATATATATATATATATATATATATATATATATATATATATATATGAACAAAATCACACTCGTAGCCGTGCGATATGGCCGTAGGTAATCACAGCATGCTAACCATGGCGACGTAAAAGTGCATTACCAACGCCGACAGATGAAAGGATTCATTGGAATCAATTCAATGGAATCAATTCAATGGAAAGGATTCTGGAAGAGAATACAATGCTGAATAAAGTCGTAGTTTTTGTTATTTTTGGACCAAAATGTATTTTCGATGCTTAAAAGAATTCTAACTAACCCACTGATGTCACATGGACTACTTTGATGATGTTTTTATTACCTTTCTGGACATGGACAGTATCCTGTACATACATTTTCAATGGAGGGACAGAAAGCTCTCGGACTAAATCTAAAATATCTTAAACTGTGTTCCGAAGATGAATGGATGTCTTACGGGTTTGGAATGACATGAGGATGAGACATTAGACATCATTTTCATTTTTTGGTGAACTAACCCTTTAAGCCAAATCTATTAGCTCTGGAACAAATAATATATTAATAAGATGAAAGATTGCCCGTTTGATATACCCAAAACGAATTATCATGTTAAACACTTTCTACACAAGAGCCAGCAAATTCCCAAAGGACTGGCCAAGATGAAGCTGTTCTCTGCGTGTATATGAGCACTGAACTGTGTTCAAATAGGCACTATGTTTACATATAAATCGCATATCTGATATAAAAAGCATACTTTGTACAGGCAAGAACACAACACGCAAGGGTAGGCATTTTTCTCCATTAGAAAACCATTCTAAAAACATTTAACGTGCAAATAGTGTTGCATGTTCAGTAAGGTGTATACTGAGTTTTATTATCACCATCTTACTGCATTAAGCCACGTTAAGTATTATCTTTTATAATAGGCTCTATGGTAGGAAAATTATGTACAGTTTGTTTGTACGTTCATATTCTTGGCTTATTTTTATCTGACTGCACATAGTATGCTATAATAAAAAGGGACATTCATAGTGGAAAGCAACCGCTCCGGGAGCGTTCATTCAAATGAACGATATTTAGCTTATAGTATATGCCTAGTGGGCAGACTAACTTACTGTATATCAGCTTCTGCCAATATCTCGCTTGTACAGTACAAAATTATTTTTTGAAAAGAAATGACTGTAACTTACCATAAAAAAAAACGTTGAATATGAACATAACTGGGAAATTTTGGTAGGAAAATGCCCTTAATGTCTTTATTAGCGTTATTCTATAGGCTTTTGTCTGTACATAGTTTTTCTCCCATAGAGCCTATTAATGCTTAACGTGGCTTAATGCAGTAAGACTGTGATATTAAGGGTGTACTCACACTAGGCATTCTGAACCATGCCCGAGCGCGTTTGACCCCAAAGCCCAGTTCGTTTGACTAGTGTGATCGCTCCGTACCGTGCCGAAGGAGCCAGCGTTTTTATTACCTTTCTGGACATGGACAGTATCCTGTACATACATTTTCAATGGAGGGACAGAAAGCTCTCGGACTAAATCTAAAATATCTTAAACTGTGTTCCGAAGATGAATGGATGTCTTACGGGTTTGGAATGACATGAGGATGAGACATTAGACATCATTTTCATTTTTTGGTGAACTAACCCTTTAAGCCAAATCTATTAGCTCTGGAACAAATAATATATTAATAAGATGAAAGATTGCCCGTTTGATATACCCAAAACGAATTATCATGTTAAACACTTTCTACACAAGAGCCAGCAAATTCCCAAAGGACTGGCCAAGATGAAGCTGTTCTCTGCGTGTATATGAGCACTGAACTGTGTTCAAATAGGCACTATGTTTACATATAAATCGCATATCTGAGGTCTAAACAACTATATTCTTGCCTAAAAAACTCTTAAAACTACATTCCGTGACAAAGTATCTATAAAAAAAATATGGTGGGTTTGCTCGTCTGCCTGTGAGAATGCTGACAGCGGAGTGATTCAAATGGTAAAATGGTTACCGTGCGATACTGGAAGAATATTGCATGGCTGGAAAGACCTCTCAGCCAGTCAGATTCGAGAACCAGAAATAACTGTTGAATAAATCAGGGACATAATTTCCACTGGGGACAGGGGGGACATGTCCCCCCCACTTTTCAAAATCCCATTTGTGCCCCCTACTTTTCAGATTCATTTATGATTTTTAACTGCACACCGTCATTGCCACGGAAGAGCAGGACCCAGCAGGACACAGAGAGCCTACCTGTGTCAATGCATGCGTCCGCGTCCAGGAACGTCACGTGCACATTATAAAAATAGCTCACTGAAATTTCTAATTTGCAGGTATCATGGTTGTGGCACAGTCAGTGATAAAACGCCAGAAATGGCAATGGATGACTTAAAGTGCCCCCATTATGGATTTTTGAAAATTACCTTTCATGTAATGTGTAACATAGCTCTAAGTGAATGAAAACACCCTGCAAAGTTTTAAATCTGAAAGTGCACCATATATAAAGTTATTGTCTCTCAAAGTAAGAGTCAACTCTGAGTCAATTAAACGAGGCATTTGTAAAACGAATCCCAAGCCGTTTCGTTGTGACGTCAAAACAAAACATTAGCACATTGCCCGCCCTCTTATTGCACGCGCAGACACCAGGGAAATTTTTTTTTTTTCAACAATAACACAGCAGTACATTCTTTTGTTGTGTTCCCGTCATTTTACTGACGACTGCTTCTCAAACCTCGGGGAGTTTAACACAGGATTCACAAAACGCTGAATGCCACATCTTAAAATATGGATCAATTCCCAGTTTATTTGGACCATCTTACTCCTCTGAATCTCAACCTGTAAGTATGATTAATAATTGTTGTTTAGCTTATTTATAATAGCTAAGGGGGTTTTAAGCACTCCGCTCCACGTCGTGCCTAACAACACCCCTTAGCAGTTATAAATTCACTGTTAACCACGGCTTCTTGGGGCTTATTGCTTTATTTTACAGCTAAGGGAATTTTCCATTACACACAGCGCTAAAACAACGTCCTTTGTTTGCAAATATCCCTTTCAATTTAAAAGTCTCTTGCCATTGACTCATTGAAAGATTCTCATTCACTCATAAAGTTTTGCCGCCATCTAATGGCGTATTAATGTAACTTTCTCTCAATCTATATTACGCACTAATGGACCCTTTCTCAATACCAAATACAACATATTATTTATATGAAAAATATTAATTGAACCTCAATAGCCATTATAAATGATAATAAGAAATAAACACAATTGTACAATTCAGTCAAACGTATAAAAGCAGGCTTTTTTTTTTTTTTTTTTTTTTACAAAAGCAATGCTCTACAGCAGTTTCCCAACCACTTGTGTCTATGACAGGTTGTCAAGTGTATGGAAAAAAATAAATAAAATAAAATGAATGCTACACAGTTAAGAATACAGTGCTGATTGAAAGTTTGTGAACCCCTTGCAGAATCTGCAAAATGTGAATCATTTTAACAAAATAAGAGAAATAAAAGACATAAAAGAAAACTTTTAACATAATGCATTAAGACAGTAGGCTTACATTAAAAGACCAAACTCAGCAAGACTATAGGCCTACCTTATTAATAAAGCATACTTTGTACAGGCAAGAACACAACACGCAAGGGTAGGCATTTTTCTCCATTAGAAAACCATTCTAAAAACATTTAACGTGCAAATAGTGTTGCATGTTCAGTAAGGTGTATACTGAGTTTTATTATCACCATCTTACTGCATTAAGCCACGTTAAGTATTATCTTTTATAATAGGCTCTATGGTAGGAAAATTATGTACAGTTTGTTTGTACGTTCATATTCTTGGCTTATTTTTATCTGACTGCACATAGTATGCTATAATAAAAAGGGACATTCATAGTGGAAAGCAACCGCTCCGGGAGCGTTCATTCAAATGAACGATATTTAGCTTATAGTATATGCCTAGTGGGCAGACTAACTTACTGTATATCAGCTTCTGCCAATATCTCGCTTGTACAGTACAAAATTATTTTTTGAAAAGAAATGACTGTAACTTACCATAAAAAAAAACGTTGAATATGAACATAACTGGGAAATTTTGGTAGGAAAATGCCCTTAATGTCTTTATTAGCGTTATTCTATAGGCTTTTGTCTGTACATAGTTTTTCTCCCATAGAGCCTATTAATGCTTAACGTGGCTTAATGCAGTAAGACTGTGATATTAAGGGTGTACTCACACTAGGCATTCTGAACCATGCCCGAGCGCGTTTGACCCCAAAGCCCAGTTCGTTTGACTAGTGTGATCGCTCCGTACCGTGCCGAAGGAGCCAGCGAGACAGACTGGGGAGTGCTAGCCAGGCTCTCAGAGGCAGCAGAGTAACCAAGGGAACCACAGACGTACCTGCCGTGGGGCAACGTGGAACACAGGGACCCGGCTTGGGGGACACTCTGTTCGAGGCGGCCCACAGCAGGGTGTCATGATCACTAGGGCTGCACGATTAATCGCATGCTATTCTCACGCGCATTTCGTCAGTAAAGCCGGTTCCCTGATTACCGCTAAATCGCCATCACCTGCTTTCAAATGAAGCGGCATTTAATAGACAGAGCCGTAGGTCACTGAAAAGCCACGCAATATCGCGTTCATATCGCAGATGAATCGCCTGCGATAATGAACGCGATATTGCGTGGCTTGTCCGTGAACTACGGCTCCGTCTATTAAAAGGCGCTCCGTTTAAAAACAGGTGATGGCGATTTAGCGGTAATCAGGGAACCGGCTTTACTGACGAAATGCGCGTGAGAATAGCATGCGATTAATCGTGCAGCCCTAATGATCACCAGATGGAGTGCCCTAGTTAGCCACTAGAGAGCACTCCAACCCGGACTATTGCCTCACTACTTCGGAATTCATTTCCCATAACCCACTTCCCGGACTCATGATCACTTCATTGCACCCAGCTGTCTTGAGTTATGTTATTAGTGTTATTAGTGGAATGACCTGCCACGCTCTATCCGAGCAGCTGAATCTTTAGCCACTTTCAAAAAAATGCTAAAGACGTATCTTTTTCGTCAGCACTTGACCCAGTAATAGTAGCACTTACCTTGATTTCTATTTTCATTCCATCTATTTGTGTATTAATTTAAAAAAAAAAAAAAAAATCCTTGCTACGAGCACATTACTGTCATAACTGTGACTTCACACAGCACTTACATACTGTTGTTCTCATGTTGATTTGATTGATTCTACTGTTCTCATTTGTAAGTCGCTTTGGATAAAAGCGTCTGCTAAATGACTAAAAATGTAAATTAGTGTCTGTCTATTTATACTGAGTTTGTTTGTGCTTTTGTTATCGTTTTCATTTATGGTCACTGGCTTCACTGTTTGTTTTTCTTGTTTTGTGTGGACTGTTTTGTGGATTTTGACGCTTGCCTGAATGGATTCCGTTTTTGGATTGACCTATTAAAGCTGCATTCGGATCTTACCTTCTTGTCTCTGTGCCATCCGTGACACAGGGTCTGAGTGTGCGGTGCAACACCTACCTGGTTCCACGGTTGGGTAGAGGGTGCGTGAGTAGCAGGGCTCTGAACCAGTTCAAGGAATAAAAAAAGAAAACCGGAAACGAATGAAATTTTGACAGGAACATAACCCGAAACGAAGAAATCATATTTAATTGTTCTGAACAGAAACGTTTATTTGAAATGGCCATTAATGTTATTTTATCGTTCTGTTTAAAATTGATTTGGCAGTTAACCAATCACGAATTCAAATAGTACAGCCTATGCAGATGTGATGCTGATGCATCCAACGTGAGTGAAATGCCCATGCTCAGGCTCTAAAGTAAGTGAAATGCCCATGCTGACGCGCTCAGGCTCAGCTGTCGAGTCATCATAGGTTAGGTAAGTCACAATGGCAATTCCCTGGCATTAGTTTTTCCGAGGATATATGTCACCAACCGTCAAGCATTAGGCCTACATTTAAGTGGAACTGAATGGATGAATTATTATGCAGCTTGTTGTGTGTTTTGAAACCAGTGAAAATTGCAGGATAATGTAGGGCTGGACGATTATGGCCTAAAATCAAAACCTTGATTAATTGAACATTTTACCTCGATTACGATAAATGAACCATTTTTTTTTTTTTTTTTTTTGCCCTCATAGTTCACTGACAAGGTTTGTACTGTAAATATGATAAAGGTGGGATTTTTTTTTTCCTATTGAAAGAGTGATCTGACATAACAGCTCACTTTCAGCAGTTATTTTATCAATGGTTTGTAACATTTCTTACAGATTTCTGCTCGTTGTAAATCAGATACAGATAAATTAGCACAGTACCAGTACATAATGAGAGAGACTGCGTGTGTGTATTAGTCATACCGTCTCTCTATGCATTGTGAAGCTGTGGGTTGTAAATGGTTCCCTCAAAAGTAGAAAAATCTATGCTATAATAAGTTTTGAGTTTCTAAGCTATTTTAGTGATAAATCACAGGACAGCGCTGACAACTAGTTTTTGCTTTCCTCTATGTGCGCGATCTTCACGTTTTGCGCAGCTACTGTCTGTATGAGTGTTTCCTGCCACAGAGTGCAGCTGGGTAGTGCGAGCACGGTAGCTCGAAATAATATACATCCAATCGTCTAAAATCGCTTGAATGTCCAAACTGGCAAACCTTAAAACAAATACAACTGACACATTTTAGTGTTTTTCTTTTATGCTGCTGACTGGACGGGGCAGAGTCACATGGCTACACACGCGGTAGTATGTTTTTAAGGGGGAAGTATTAACAGGATTAAAAAAACGAAATAACCGACATGGGAAAATTACGTCGGTTAGAGGTTCTGAATGTCGGTTTCGATTACTTTCCGATTAATCGTCCAGCCCTAGGATAATGTAGAACATGAGTTCACACAACATCACATCACACACACCTGCAGTGCTTCTGTGAATGGAGAAAACAGAATAAAACTATAAATAACATATATAAAATAAAAGGAAATATTTTTCACTTAAATAATAAGGTCAAAACAAAAGAAAACATTATGTTAGTTTTGGTTCATTATGGCGCACTCCAAAGATCTAGGAAAGGAAACTGTGACATTTTGCTTGTTTTCTTTATTTGAGTGTGAATTTATGAATGATGTCTTGCTTTTACCTGCATGACCATAAATTACAGAGTACCGTTTTGAAAAAAAAAATTCCATTGGTCGCGCCAGCGCTTCAGTCACACGCACAAACAAATTCTTGCTTTGCTTACTTGATATCGCAGCCTGACGATAATGCGAGTGAAGTTCAAAGCTTGCATAATAAATAATAGTTCATAATATGTCACAAAAATGGAAACAGGTAGGCTTCAGATTCATTTTAATTTAATTTGTTTTGCATCTTATTTAGCTTGGTTTTATTTCTAATAAATAAACCCGTTTCTCGCCTTGAATATAGCAGTAGAAGCTGGAATGGTGTTAAAAATGGTGTTAAAAATGGTGTTTTGTTTTGTTTTTTTTGTTTTTTTTTTGTTAAATTCATTTCGCTTGATGTTTACCTAGCCTGAATAGACCTACTGTTAACTTTAGAGGTTTTGTTGTGGATTGCACAAGGGGAAGTAAAATAAGGCAGTTTTGTTCATAGTAGCAAACATTATAAACAAATCTATATAGGCTAAGCTATTTATAAACTTTCTAATATATTTAATGGTAATTTACACTATTTCTGAATGTAATAATAAAATACAATGTATACACAACTTATCTTTCCTTTCCTTAGTATTTCTAACCATGCAGCAAACATTTTAAAATATCTTGAAAAAAAAAAAAATCAATTTATAAACCATTGATAGTTTTTCCTTTCGTTTAATAGGCTTACATTTGGATAGAATGTTATGTTGTATGTATATATATATATATATATATATATATATATATATATATATATATATATATATATATATATATTATACAGTACAGTCCAAAAGTTTGGAACCACTAAGATTTTTAATGTTTTTAAAAGAAGTTTCGTCTGCTCACCAAGGCTACATTTATTTAATTAAAAATACAGTAAAAAACAGTAATATTGTGAAATATTATTACAATTTAAAATAACTGTGTACTATTTAAATATATTTGACAAAGTAATTTATTCCTGTGATGCAAAGCTGAATTTTCAGCATCGTTACTCCAGTCTTCAGTGTCACATGATCCTTCAGAAATCATTCTAATATGCTGATTTGCTGCTCAAGAAACATTTATGATTATTTTCAATGTTGAAAACAGTTGTGTACTTTTTTTTTCAGGATTCCTTGATGAATAGAAAGTTCAAAAGAACAGCATTTATCTGAAATACAAAGCTTCTGTAGCATTATACACTACCGTTCAAAAAGTTTGGGGTCAGTAAGAATTTTTATTTTTATTTTTTTGAAAAGAAATTAAAGAAATGAATACTTTTATTCAGCAAGGATGCATTAAATCAATCAAAAGTGGCAGTAAAGACATTTATAATGTTACAAAAGATTAGATTTCAGATAAACACTGTTCTTTTGAACTTTCTATTCATCAAATAATCCTGAAAAAAATATTGTACACAAATATTTTGTACAATTGTACACATTAAATGTTTCTTGAGCAGCAGATCAGCATATTAGAATGATTTCTGAAGGATCATGTGACACTGAAGACTGGAGTAATGATGCTGAAAATTCAGCTTTGCCATCACAGGAATAAATTACTTTGTGAAATATATTCAAATAGAAAACAGTTATTTTAAATTGTAATAATATTTCACAATATTACTGTTTTTACTGTATTTTTAATTAAATAAATGTAGCCTTGGTGAGCAGACGAAACTTCTTTTAAAAACATTAAAAATCTTAGTGGTTCCAAGCTTTTGGACTGTACTGTATATATATATATATATATATATATATATATATATATATATATATATATATATATATATATATATATACATATATGTATATATTTTACATACATATATGTATGTAAAAATGTTGTATGTATTATTATTATTATTATTATAAAGTAGGCTACATGCAAAAAAAAAAGTTATTTTAAATAATGTTATTTTCCGGTATTTTTCTAATCAAGCTGGTTTCGGAACTTTAATAATACAGAATGAACACAAGAACAGAAATGTTAAAATATTGATTCTGCTCGGAGTGAACGGATTAAATTTTATTTTTTTCGTTTTTAAGCCCTGGTGAGTAGACTTGTTCTTGCTCTTGAACCGTCCACTGCTGCCTTCTGGTGACAAAAGAGGAGGATGAGAGTGGTGAGGCTCTTCGCCACCCACTGCTCTCCGTGTCCTCTTTGGACCCAGAGATAGAGGAAGAAGTGGTGCGGTCACCATCTCCTGAAGATCTGTTTCCTCCATTCCGGGGTCACCCATCTCAGGGCCTCTTGCTCTTGCGTTTACTGCCTGGTTTACCGGCCTGCCCACTCCTGGCTCTATGACGCTGCTTGGGTGGAGGCTGCTGCTGCGTGGGA
This sequence comes from Megalobrama amblycephala, assembly GCF_018812025.1. Lineage (NCBI taxonomy): Eukaryota > Metazoa > Chordata > Actinopteri > Cypriniformes > Xenocyprididae > Megalobrama > Megalobrama amblycephala. The sequence continues at coordinate 8,418,795 of NC_063045.1, read as the reverse complement.
GCGGGGGCAGACGCAGGTGGGCCTCCTCGCCAACGAGCAGGCCGAGGCCGGTTTCTGGCAGTAAAAGGTGCTGTCCACAACCTGGTAAGATCCTTATGCATTTTCGGGAAGAAAGGCAAAACCAATCGTCCAACCGGGAAGGCTCGGGACATAGTGGAGAATTCCACACGAGCCCGACCTTCTTGGCGACCCGGGCAAGAATAGCCATCAACTCAGAGTCTGACTGACTGCGGACTGCAAGAGGCGCGAAGAACCAATGGTTGGTTCCTCACCGTGATCCTCAGGTCATCAATACGACTGCCTGAAATATCCCTAAGAACTAGATTGTGGCAGAGGCACGGGAACCCCACCTCTCTTGAGGTATTGGAGCCATGACCGCAACTCTGAGATGGCCATGTCCCCACAGTGGGAACATTACTTATCCATGAGCGCCATCACAGCATTCTTAATGCCCAGACACGTGAGACAGCGATTGTCCATCCGTCATCGATTGACATTGAGTGGAATGTCATCTTTTTTAAAAATTCAAACTCACACCCGTTTAAGCTCTTTTAGGGAAAAAGCTCCTTTTAAAGTGTGTAAGCACACGGGAACCGGCCAACACAACACTGACAAGGAAAAAGTGCAGCCTATTCAGTGTGCTCACTCACAGCTGAATGATAAGCAGCTCATTGAAGGCGCTCACTCTCTGTAGCTGGGCAAACAGCTGTTTAAGTCTGTTTAAGTAATGTGGCCACTGCTGAGATGCTGTCTCGCCAACACACAGAAGAGCATTCAGAGAACGAACAGCTCGGCTCCAAAGCGAAAAGCTGATGTGCACTTGCACCTGCTGCTCATTACCCGCACAGCGAGGCAGAGCAGCTGAATGCAATAATCGCATGTCACCGCATGTGCATTGGCTCATTTTGTTTACACTCAAAGAAGATTGGTCCCTAGGATTGGTCCTAAGAGAGATCCCAATTAGTCGGTCTGATTCGACAAGACATTGAGAGTGACCGACTGAAAGAGAACAAGTTCTGACAATAACTGTGTAAATGATAATATTTCAAAAATGAATTGGAGTAGAAAATTAACTTTATAATTATTTAGAAGTTCAGGCAAAACCTGCCTTATGTGCAATTTGTTACTTTTTTTTTGAGTGTTGATTATTATATATAAAAATAAATAGCAACTGTATTTAATAATTTGGGCTCTGTTGTTAATTGTAACCTTTTAATATGATAGTAATGCGTAAGTAAAGGTAATGCGTAAGTAAGTAAGCTTACAGCATTAGCTGTGATAGAGTTTTTTTTTTTATCCTTAAGATAATTTTAATTATAATTGAATTTATTTAAACACAGAGGCATATTTGTACACGAGGTACATGTTTTTAGATCATATATATATATATATATATATATATATATATATATATATATAATATACTGTATCTCACAAAATTGAGTACACCCCTCACATTTCAGCAACCATTTTAGTATATCTTCTCAAGGGACAATACTATAGAAATGAAACTTGGATATATTTTAGAGTAGTCAATGTGCTGCTTGTATAGCTTTTACTGTCCTCTGAAAATAACTTAACATACAGCCATTATTGTCAAAATTGCTGGCAACAAAAGTGAGTACACCCTAAGTGATAACAGTTGTATGTTGTTTAACCATGCAAAGCCACATGTCCTATTCATCATGTTCATGTTTTTAATCTGCTTGACAGGACCATACAAATGTGTGGATCTTGTATTAGAGCAGTTAAAATTTGGTGCTTTGAGTACAATTCTCTCATACTGATGTTCAACATGGCACCCCATGGTGAAGAACTCTCTGAGGATTTGAGAATTAGAATTGTTGCTCTCCACAAAGATGGCCTAGGCTATAAGAAGATCAGTAACACCATGAAACTGAGTTACAGCACAGTGGCCAGGGTCATAGAGAGAGGTTTTCCAAGACGGGTTCCACTCGAAACAGGCCAAAGAAGTTGAGACCTTGTGCTGTGCGTCAGGTGCAGAAGCTGGCTTCAAAAAAACAGATGCATGAGTGCTGCCAACATAGCTTTAGTGATTGCAGAAGCGGGAGGTCAGCTTGTCAGTGCTCAGACCATACGCCGCACACTGCAACAAGTTGGTTTGCATGGCTGTCATCCTTCCCAGAAGGAAGCCTCTTCTGAAGCTGGCTCACAAGAAAGCCCGCAAACAGTTTGCTGAAGACAACCTGTCCAAGAGCATAAATTATTGGAACCATGTCCTGTGGTCTGATGAGATTAAGATAAACTTGTTTGGTTCAGATGGTGTCCAGCATGTGTGGCGACGCCCTGGTGAGGAGTACCAAGAAAATTGTGTCTTGCCTACAGTCAAGCATGGTGGTGGTAGCATCATGGTCTGGGGCTGCATGAGTGCTGCTGGTACTGCAGAGCTCTGCTTCATTGAGGGAATCATGGATTCCAACATGTACTGTGACATTCTGAAGCAGAACATGATGCCCTCCCTTCAGAAACTGGGCTGAACGGCATGATAATGACCACAAACACACCACCAAGATGACAACTGCCTTGCTGAGGAAGCTTAAGGTGAAGGTGATGGAGTGGCCAAGTATGTCTCCAGACCTGAACCCTATTGAGCACCTGTGGGGCATCCTCAAGCAGAAGGTGGAGAAGTGCCATGTGTCTAACATCCAGCTGCTCCGTGATGTCATTATGGAGAAGTGGAAGAGGATCCCAGCAACAACCTGTTCAGCTCTGGTGAATTCCATGCCCAGGAGGATTAAGGCAGTGCTAAATAACAGTGGTGCTCACTCAAAATATTGACACTTTGGACAGTTTTGACATGTTCACTTACGGTGTACTCACTTTTGTTGCCAGTTATATAGATAATAATGGCTGTATGTTTTCAGAGTTATTTTCAGAGGACAGTAAATCTGTACTGCTATACAAGCTGCACATTGTCTACTCTAAAGTACAACTAATTTTCATTTCTATAGTATTGTCACTTGAGCATTGTCCCTCAAGGGAGTGAATGGAGGATGAAATGAGAAAAAGTCCATTGATTGATCATAAAATGTACTACATGCGGCTCCGGGGGTTAATAAAGGCCTTCTGAAGTGAATCGATGCATTTGTGTAAGACAAATATCCTTATTTAAAACTTTATAAAGTAAAATAACAAGCTTCCGGCAAGACAGCCATATGCATTGAACTTGCGCCTAAAAAGTGTTAACTTCTGCAACGTAGTACACAATGGCATGACGTACTATGCATTATAACGTAGGACATAGCGTAGTATGTCATGGCATAGCGTAGAACGTCATGGAATTGTGTACTATGTTACGGAAGTTAATGCTTTTTAGACGTAAGTCGAATGTGTATGGCTGTCGCACCGGAAGCTCGTATAGTTACTAAAAATCTCTGGAAAGTTCCAAAAAATAAAGTAATAAAATTTTAAATGTGAAAGTACCAGTGTAGGATGTTTCCAAGATATACCAAAATTAAGGTATCTCTCTCTTTGTGCATATTTTGGTATTCTTCTTGTTCCAGTAGTTACAATACATTATAATACTTAGCTATTTGTTGTTATAACTTTTATAGTGTCCATATTATGGCATTTGAAAGGATCCAATTTTTGTTTTGGGAGTCTCCAACAACAGGTTTACATACATGCAAGGTCAAAAAAACACTTTCATTGTCTTATAATATGCATTTATTTTTACCTTATTTGCTTAACAACTCCTAAACGAGTCGCTCAACGATTCATTTTTCCAAACCCCTCCTTTGCATGACACTAATCTGCTGTGATTAGTCAGATGACTTCTGCTGGTTAACATGGAGTACAGTATACAGTGATTGCATCACTTACATTGTATTATAATAATGATGGTGCTCCGCTCTGTTCTGAAAATAAACACTCAAAGAGGAAATAGGTTTTATGTGTGTTTTAGGCTGTGCGGCGTACACAAAACACACAACTAAATACATATTGTGCATGCTACAGAGAACATAACAGCAACAATTATTAATCATACTTACAGGTTGTAATTCGAGGAGGAAAAAGCTGGTCCGAATAAACTGGGTACTGACCCATCCTTCAGTAACAACCGGCTTGCAAATTCCTCATTGAGTGCATATAGGTTGAAGAAGCAGTCGTCAGTTGAATGAGGGGAACACAGCACAAGGTTCGGGTTATACTGCTGTGGTATCGTTGTAAAGATGAACTTTAACCACAGATTCTTCATGTATTGGCAGTGTTTGAGGGGTTTCAAGGTTTCCCTGGTGTCTGCTTGCGCAGTAACAGGGCGGGCAATAAGCTAATATTTCATCTCTCAACGTCACAACGAAACGGCTTGGGATTCATTTTACAAATGACTCATTTAATTGACTCAGGTTCGACTCTCTCTTTTGAGAGACAATAACTTTATATACATTGCGTTTTCAGATTTAAAACTTTGCAGGATGTTTTCATTCACTTAGAGCTATGTTACACATTTACATGAAAGGTAAATTTCAAAAATCCATAATAGGGGCACTTAAAGAGTATGATTCATTATAACACCAGATGAACCCTGAATTTATAAAACATCATAAGGGTATTTATATTATACATAGGGTATATTACAATGTATTGTATCATCTCAAGAATAATCATAACAGCAGTAATAATACTTACCTATTTGTAGTTAACTATTAAGAATATTATGATTCATAACACAAAATAAACATTATTGTATCTACTTGTTATAATGGATTATATATATATCCCATAGTTTAATATATTAATTATGGGTGGAATTTTACTGCTTATGGTGACAAAAACTAAGTCTTCTTATAAACATCCAAAAAGCTTTATAATGTAGTAATAATATTTATAAGTGGTCTTTGTCTGCTTTAAGTAAAGTAACAAAAGTTAGGTATTCTTATAAACATCCATAAGATATCAATGAATGCTTTGAGCTTTTTTTTTATTGCAATACTTAGAGAATATGTAAAATCAACAAAAAAAAATACTGCACGTAAACTTACTTGCGTTATAACACTTCTAAATATTAATTTTTACATAGTGTTGTTCTACCACACTTACATTTACTTTCACTAATTATTTACATATTGACAGTGATAAAATGTACACTACTTACGAATGAACAAGATGTACAAATGTGTAAACATTTTTATTTACGAATATTAACATCGTGGCCATAATGTTTTGACTCTATTGAAGGCATATAGTTATTTTCAGTCGCATATATTAAATGTAGTTTATTCATTCTACTAATATGAAATAGCATTCACTCTGTTCGTGACTTGTGCTGCACTTGTTTTTAAGGATTACATAATGTTAAACAGGCCTACACTTTAAAACCTTAACATAAATAACATTTCTGTAATCACTTAAACATTGTCATGTAATATTTATTTTGTTTGGACAACCATAAAATACACCAAAACATACAAAACCATCACATCATCATTTGAACTACTTTTGGTATCGCTTTTGACATTTTTGCAATAAATAAATTATCATGATTACAATTGTCTGTCTATTATGCTTTTCTTTATAACTGTATATTTTTAAGAAATGGTTATGGGTATGTTTAGAGGTAGGAGTGGGACTAGCGGCTCAAAATATCTTTTTAATGCTATATTGTTTCTAAAATTGTCATTTTACTACACACTTCTGTCCATTACATTGTATTCTTATATTCTGTATAAAATGGTTTAGGTTTGGGTAGGGTTTGGGGATCTAAAATACAGTATGTTTATAAATGGTAAAAGGGAAAATTATTCAGCTGACTTTGACGTTTTAGGTGTAAAAATGTAATAATTCTATGATCAAATGTTGTCAACACATCCATATTGTATGTTTCAGCATTTACCTAAACGTACAAAAAAGTAGGTTTTGTGTTTTCCACACAACTTTGATTTTACCCTAAGGGAAATGTCTTATAACCCATTCATTATATTTTATGAATGTTTATAAGAATACCAAACTTTTGTTACTTAAAGCAGACAAAGACCATGTATAAATATTATTACCACATTATAAAGCTTTTTAGATGTTTTTTTAGAAGTTTCTTTAAGCAGTAGAAGCCCACTCATAAGATGTAGTATTATACTGTGCAGATCTTACAATGTCAAAATGAGACTTGGGAAAGTAAAATATGAAACTATGGGATATATATTACTCTATAACTTAAGTGGATAAAATTATGTTCATTGTGTGTTATAAATCATCATAATCTTAATAGTTATAACCACAGAGAGGTAAGTATTATTACTGTTATGAATATTCATTAGATGATGCAACACATTATAAGCTCTTTATAAGGCATTATGATGCATTAAGAATACCATTATGATACATTATGAATGCAGGCTTCATCTGGTATTATAATACATCATACTCTTGAAAGATATAATCACAAATAGCTAAGTATTATATTGTATTGTGTCTATTATTCAATCAGATGATACAGCATATTATAAGGTTGTTTATAAGGCATAATGCTTTAAGAATACTCTTATAATGCATTATAAATACAGGCTTTATAGAAAGTGTTACCCTAAAAACATTTATTTTTTGCTCATTTTTGGACTTCTTATTTCTGCAACAACTAAATGTTGTATGGTTAATGTAAAATGGTATTTTTGCATTTAACATTTGCTTGCTACAAACATGCCCTACCTATTTTTAATCCAGCATAATGAGCGGTTTTCTGAAGGAGGAGCTCTTCCGATGGGTTCTCCCGTGGGTGGGCGGACTGGTGTTGACTCCCCTCAGCAGCAGCAGCATTCGCCCATGGTGGTTGGGGCAGGTCCTGTTCCAGGTGTGGTTGGCCAAAGTGGCTTTGGGAGAGGAAGTCCAGTTGGGAGCAACTTTGATGGGCTGAATAACAAGCGACGTAGATACTAATATTTGTTTTCTCTGGAAATTATGCTAACATATGTACAGATTACAGCACATTGACTCATGATTTCTGATAAATGACCAAATGACCATTTATGTCTAATATGGACAGAAATGGCATGGGACAGGCCCTGTGTTAATGTGAAACACTGTCATAAATAATGAAATGCCATTGAATCAGCTTGTACTTGACAAAATATCGTAGATTGCTTACTGCTTACTATTAATGTAGTCATGTATTTCCTGTTTTTTTTTTCCTTTTTTTTTTAAATTAAGCTGTTTTCCTGTCAATACGTGTTTATGTGGAACTTGCACGTGTTTTCGTTTGTTGTGTCTGTGATTCTGTGAATTTTTTTTTTTTTTTAAGAAGATTTAGAATTTTTCTGCTTTCTTGTCAGTACTTTGAATAAATGTTTTAAAATAATTATGTGCATTAGTGGTTAAGTCACAGATTAAAAAATAAAAAATAAAAAAAAATCCTTGTTACTATTAAGTAACATCATTCTAGTTGCAGATTGAGTAAATGGCACATACAGGGTGTTCCAAATGTTTTCTAATTTTAATGAATAATATTTTAATGACTTTATTTATTTATTTTTTATACTGTTTAGGGCCATTCACACTGTGCTTAACCCTGAGTTATTGCCATTCTAAACCCTGTGAAAATGTCAGATGACCACCTTTACCTCAGGGCGCCAGCTAAGGAATTTCACCTTAACAGTAAAAGAACAGTCATAGGTGATTGAATAAATAAGTGTTATGTAAATTGGAGGGAGTACAAAAATAACACAACTACTAAATGAGTGCCATGAATGGATAATGAAAAAAAGTTCATAAGATTGATAAATGCAGGTGATTAAGTTGGATGTTAATATGGCAGAGTTATCTCAAGGAAAGATAAACTAAAACTAATAAGGTGAATCACTTTATTCTGAATTCAACAAATTAACTGAATGATTGTTTATTAACTGACATCAGCTATGCAAAATCACATACTGACAATACACACTAAGTCTCTGGAAAGCGGTTTGGTAAAATGATATTTACATTTTGCTTGGTCAAGTGGTGATCCCAGTGGTGGCCGACAATTTCCGCTGGTGGTGCTGGGCTTCCACTGGTTGTAAACATCCTTGAACACGAAGAGCTGGATGATTCTGAACTTCTGGAGCACTGAGAAGGTACTCGTAGTCTGGAACATGCAGATGAAGGTACCTTGGTAATGGTCCTGACAGTCTGGAACTTGCAGATGGAAAAGCCTTGGAAGAAGGTTTGCTTGTGAAGGCCTATGCTTGTTGTCGTTGTTTGTGTTAATGTTGTAGAACTTCCAAACTTCCCTTCTTTCAGAATTCTTTTTTGTTGGTTTGTTTGTTTCTGTTAGCTTCTGAGCTTCAGTTTTAGTTTTTTTACAGTTTCAAACTGTACAGTTTCAGACTTTAAAGCCTCTTGGTTTTCAAAGAGAAACGTATCCTTTTTAAGCAGGAGGGATTTGAAAATTGGCACTTTCCTATTTCAGTGACATGATTAGCTGTTGGGATCAGTATGGACCACTCTTATTTGCAGCCTAATGTCTAAAAATTCACAGCTTTATAAGTGTCATTTTGTTTTTATCAATGCATTATTCACTTTCCAAACAACTTCAGAATTAGCTTAGTGCTGAACCCCTGAGTCCAAACATGATTCTGAAATGTTGAACTTTCACCCTTGAATTCATATATACCTATGTTTATATGCATTATCATCACAAACAGAATTCAGTGTGCCACAGTACTTTGAATGGATATGGAGAGGGTATGCTCCATATTGTGTCTAAACAGAAGTATGGCCCTGTTTACACCAAGTATTAAGATCTGTTTTGGTTGATTGGATCACAAGTGAAGACGCTAAATAAGGTGTAAAACATTTTAAGCTTATGTCAAAGCGAGCTGGCTTTAGACCCGGCACTTTTCAAACTACTAGGGTGATGCCCCAGCATATGCAATTAAGGGTTGAACTGTGCTTTGCCGCCTAATTCTTTGTTGAATCAGTATGGCTACCATTTCTATATCTTCATTAAAAGTAAGTGAGCTGTGCTTCTGATTGTAATTTTGGCCACCCCTGTAATGGGTTATAGGCTACTATTGACAATACCTGTGCAGCTAGAAAACCACCGCTCATTCAAAGATGTGCATTTATTGCATGGATGGTCTAAACGCAAGTGTCTAAAATGGATGTGCGCAGTTGAATGATAAAGTTTGTCCTCTTTATCTAAATGCTGTTAAACTGAATTGTACAAAGCAAACTGTTAGAATGCAAACTGTTAATTTTTATGAAATCATTAGCATGTCACATAGCATTAGTCGAGTGTTTGACAACTTATTTCTGTGACCTGATGTGGCTTCTTCTCATAGAATGAGGGGAAATATAGTATTCTATCAGGGCTGCAAACTAATCTTTATTTTATTTTTTTTCCCTGCCAACGAATCTTACACACTAGGTTTGCACGACGTCAAAATTACCTTTTTTCAGTCTATATTCGTTCAGATATATCCGTCAGATTTCGCGCTGCAAAACATCCATGACAGCTATTAACCTGTCCATGTTGGCAAATAATCATGGCAATGTGGTAGTAAAGTGTGTGTAGTAAAATGTGCGTAGTAAAGCGATCACCGACAATCAATTTGGGCGGGAATTAATGTAAACACAGATATCGGATTCCATTTGTGTCTAAAGTAAATGTAAACAGGCGGGCAAAAAAAATCGGATATGGTCAAAAGATCGGATCTTTGCATTAAGACTTGCAGTGTAAATGCGAGTACGAGTATGAGCTGAAGAAATTTCTCAGATTTCTCTTGTGCCTCTCCAACATACCTAGGATACTTGTTTTTTTGTGATCGCACACAAAATGTAAAAAATATATCAACATCATATCAATATATCATACTTTTAGAGTTCTTCCTCACAGACACGCACAGCACTTCAGGTGCTCACACCATGCTAGAATTGCCATAACTAGAAGATTTCACTTTGTAAAAAGCATTCATGTCCTCATCCACATCCTTTTTCTAAGCAATTGTTAATTTTAATTTCCAAGTCATGAAATATCTCGAAAATGAAAAAATTTAAAACTTAAAAAAAAAAAAAAAAAAAAAAATAGATGTAACTGTTCTAGTAAAATATAAAATAGTTTTGCTCAGTTATGTTCAGCTCTAAAATATTCTATCAGCATTTTTGATAGATAATATATTTGTTGAAGAGTAGCCTATTATTGAATGTGATTACATGCACCTTTCAGAATCTGCAAAATATCATTTAAAAAATAAATAAATAAGTGAGATCAAAAATAGTTTTTTTATTTAGCACTGCAACAAAAATGTATTATTATGAAAATGTTTACATATAGTCCACACTATATAATATCTGCCTTTACACAAATTAAGCAGTTCAAAAGTTTACATACACTTCATTTATTCTCAGTACTGTGTGTCATTAATTTACGACTGTTTTTTATTATTTTCTTTATGATAAGTCCCATGTTTGGGACTCTTCTCATACCCAACTGTTACAAATGGTGAAAACATTTACTGATACTCCAGAAGGAAACAATGCATTGAAATTCAGGGGGTATAAACATTTACACAGGATGGTTGGAGGGTAAATTGTTTTTATTTTGTCTTCTGGAAAATGTTTTATGAAGCTTTTGTAGGATAGAACTAAAAACAAGTAGATCTTTAAATAAAATCAGAAATGGGAGCGTTTAGCGGAAGTTCTACCCGGAAGACTCTAATGCATGTCATTGCTCATTTTCTAACCAATCATTACACGTCACCTGAGTATGTAAGTTCTGTTCCCACCCACTATCGTGTTCGCAGATACCATCGCCGGCGTTCAGTTCGCAGTTGACATTCCTCACGACGCATGTACAGGCTAGTGATGGGAAACCGAGGCTTTCTGAAGCGTTTGAGACTTTCATCAAATTGTGTCAAAAAAAGGTTCATTACTCCAAGCTTTTAACACAGTACACATTAGTGACATCTGGTGGTCAGACTTGTTTTCTCCACCATATCTAACAAATCAGGGAGCAGATCTACGGTTTGAAAAAGCATGTGACCAGACAAAGCTTCGGAAGTCTGTGACGTACGGAATCACTTTTGTCTTGGATCAATACAGTTCTATCTGATCTAAACTAATCTCATCTAAATTAATTTGTAACAATGAGACCACAACTCCTGTCATGTGTAGCCTATTCAACGGATTCACATATTGATCAATAATATAAAATATACAATGATGTGATCATAGTTGATAATTTTGGATGAGATGTTTAACCTTTATATTCTGTTCGGGTCTCCAAGACCCCAGCAATAAAACATGATTAAATGCATTTTCCTTTTATGTATCAGGTGAAGCGCCAATTTTTTCAAACCAGCTGTCCCGATTTTCCGATACTGCATGACGTTTGAAGCTTCAAACGTCATCAATCACGTGGTATTGTCATTTCGATACAAGCATCGGTACAGTGTGTGATACAATAGTGCTTTGAAAACTGCGTCGGAGCATCGGAGCCCCGGTATCAACCGTCCCATCACTAGTACAGGCCTATAATTGTGATTATCTTAATATTCACACAGACAATGTTAGCGGTAGTCCGATGTACTACAATGTGAAAATTTTTATTTTAGATGGGATATAATCAGGGGCGGAGCCAGGGGGTGGCCAGGGGTGGCCGTGGCCACCCTTGGCCTAAGCTTGGCCACCCCTTTGGCCACCCCGCTCAAAACTGCTGTTTCTGTCTACTTTTTTGTTGACAAGGACTAAACGCAGAACCGTCTCGTTAAGACCATAAAAAACGGGAGACTTTTCAGACGCGCACACTTCGCCTCAGCGCCAGGCGCAAGTCAAACGCGCGCGGAAATGATTCATGTACCGAATAAGCTTCAGAAGAACAACAGTGAACAGCGAACATTATATATAACTTACATAAATGTTTCTCAACTGGTGGGTCGCAAGACCGCGCACTTTTCAATCACGCGCAAATATGGCGCGCTGTATATTACTCACTATAAATAAAGCGCAAAAGAAACTACGAGCATGCAACGTCGTAGTTCTGTTGTCTATTAAGTCATGAAATAACCAAAAAGGCGATTAAAGCTGCGTTAAAACTGTGCATGCATGTATGTAGGCCTATTATATATAAAATGCCAAATGTCTCTGGACTAAAATATTCTGCTATGTGAGATCACAATAGGCACAAGCTGATATGTAATTTTTTTATGCATAAATAAATGTGAGAACTGTGCATTTGTACTAGAAGATGCTAATTTTGTTAATTTATAAAGTACAAACAAAAATGTATCACATTTAAATGCATAGACTAATAATTTTAAATTTTGGCATATGTGCTGTTGATTTCCGCTTCCTCATCAGCAAATGGGAATTCAGAAGAGAACACTTTTTTCTTCTTCTTTGTACTGAGTTTAATTTGGGTATGATAGAACTGTTGCAGTTATTTATTTTGACAATATAGAAAGTTAAACATTTAGTGTTTACTTTTTTGGTTACTTTTTGAAACAGACAAACTGAGAATTGTTTAAGTTCATTGATTATACATAAAATTCAATGAAGGTTGAATAATCTTTGAAGTACAGTATGTAGTTATCTGCATGTCTCATCCATGGAGATACAACAATGGAGAACAAGCTATTGGGAGTTTTGAGTACCAGAACTGACTGAACAAGTTGAGATTTAGCTATAGTGTGAGCCCCTTTATTAATATGGCTGCAAGTGAGGAATGATTAAAAACTAAAAAAAAAAAAAGAAAAAAAATGTCAAATTCACTCAGCATTCCATGATCTAATTCACTATCTAAATTGCAAAGTCAAGTACATTATAGTCAGACTCATTTTTATGTTGAAATAATGAATACTTCTGTGCCACCCCGGACTGGTTGCTGGCCCCTGCCTGGCCACCCCTATGAAAAAATCCTGGCTCCGCCACTGGATATAATGCTGCAGCGTCATTTAAGTTCATGTTAGCCTATCATTTTGAACGTTCATTGAAGCGGTCGCGCTATGAGAGTGATCGTATTCGCCGTCTCTAAATTTAAGAAGTGTGCAGGTCCACCCGCGGATTCTATTTTCGAATATCGTTTCAGCAGTATCATCAAAGGGCCTAGCTATCATCAAAGCAATCTTTAATATTCTCTCGTCATCACTAGAACAGCCACCTCATCTCAGTGATAAGTATTTTCATCGTTTTATGCATTTTGATGTCGTTGGGTGTATAATCATATTCTTTTGCTCTCTACATACATCAGCAGAGCCGTACAGTGCAGTCGCACGCATTTATTTGAGATGGAACGGTGCTCGTTCGCATTGTTACATTCATAGCATGTCGTAATGATCCGCTTGAAAGCGGAGTTGGACTCGTCGTCTAACAGCAGAAAGAACGACACGCTTTGTTGCTTGGGTATGCATGGCGCATAGTGTCGAGTGACTTCCCTTGTAACGTTAGAGGCAGAAACATGATTATTTATGTCCTGCGTGGTAATAAGGCTATGTCGTTTGCATACTGCTTATAAACAGTTATACTGCAGTTAAAGTCTCCGTCTATGTCCTATGTGCTCAGCTTCATGCACGTGCACCAGATTTTCTTTGTGCAAAAAAGGGACAGACGATTTCATTCCATAGATATTGCGTTATCTTTCTGAGACTAACGTCATATATTGTGATATGACAAATTTAACAGATTATTTGAATAACCCTTTTCGGAAAGTACCCTAATTCTAGAACATTTAGGGTGATTTAAATGAAATAAATGGTGTTTTACATATTTCAGGTAAGTATTCAGATCCAGGAAATGATTACCTAATATAAAATGATACTGCATAGTCTATACTGTATTAAATGAATTTAATTTACCTGTGCTAAAGGCACAATCTCTGCGTGGAATTGCGGGCGCGATTGCCAACGAGAGACTGATTTCAGTGCCACACGCGAGTCCCAGCCTGCACTTCCAGGAATAGGAATGAGTCAATTCATTCTACTGAAGTAGTACTTGCAAGTGCGTAAATACTACTCATACAGGTAAGTTTATTTTATGAATTAAACTGAGGTAACGCATCGCTGTTTCACTTGGTCTAACGTTACACTATCATATTAAACTGCATTCGAGTGTTAAAAGTTGTAGACTGCTATCTAGTAGTCTGTTGACCATAAGCAAGATCAACAGCATGATATTGAGCCATCTATGGTGTTGAGCTACATAACATTAATTCGTCTCGTGTACTTTTGCTCACCTGTCCATTAATGTGCTAGAGCGGAGTCAGAGTGTGTTAGTCGCAAAGCTGTTGCATTTCGTAAACGCCATGCTGATGTTGATCCTCGCTCCAATTCTTATTCCAAGTTTGCTTGCCATGTTCCATAGTGTTGGATGAAACCGCGTGCCACTAGACATCACGCAGCTGTCAATGCCTGTTTCCACGGTTACTATCTAACATATGACGTGTCACTCGTTTTTGAATGGGAGAAAGTGTATTGCGCAATATGGCGGAATATGTCCCGCCTTCTAAATAAGAGCCAATCGCTGACTGCTAAAGTCATCACGTCACAGCAGCGGCTCTTAGAAGCACCGGTTTCTATAGAAACGGTCAGACGCGCACCTCAGAAAGGTCTGGGGGCGGTCGACATACGGAAGCTGTAAGCTTTAAAGCCGCGCACACACTTAACGATTGTAAGGCCGATTATGAATGTAAATTGATACTTATGACTGATCGCGCTCAAACGCGTCCAGAATGAGTTTAGATTGCTAGGTTAAATTGATACTTATGACTGATTGCGCTCAAACACGTCCAGAATGAGTTTAGATTGCTAGGTTAGGTTGCTAGGGTGTTATGTGGATGCTAGGGTACTCAGGGTGGTTGCTAAGGTGTTGCTAGAGTATTCGGGGTGGTTGCTAGAGTGTTGCTATGCGGTTGCTAGGGTACTCTGGGTGGTTGCTAAGGTGTTGCTATGTGGTTACTAGGGTACTCTGGGTGGTTGCTATGGTGTTGCTATGCGGTTGCTAGGGTACTCTGGGTGGTTGCTAGGGTGTTGCTATGCGGTTGCTAAGGTACTCTGGGTGGTTGCTAAGGTGTTGCTATGCGGTTGCTAAGGTACTCGGGGTGGTTGCTAGGGTGTTGCTATGTGGTTGCTAGGGACCTCTAGGTGGTTGCTAAGGTGTTGCTATGCGGTTGCTAACATCCTCTTGGTGGTTGCTAAGGTGTTGCTATGCGGTTGCTAGGCTACTCGGGGTGGTTGCTAAGGTGTTGCTATGCGGTTGCTAGCGTACTCAGGGTGGTTGCTAGGATGTTGCCAGGGTGATTTATGTGGTTGCTATGCAGTTGCCATGATGGTTTGGTTGCTGTGTGGTTGCTAAGTTGTTCTGGGTGGTTGCGATAGATAGATAGATAGATAGATAGATAGATAGATGAGTTTACGAGGAAACATAGATAGATAGATAGATAGATAGAGTTTATATAGATATATAGATAGAGTTTATATAGATATATAGATAAGTTTATATAGATAGATAGATGAGTTTATGAGTTTAGATAGATAGATGAGTTTGATAGATAGATAGATAGATAGATGAGTTTACGAGGACAGATAGATAGATAGATAGATAGAGTTTATATAGATATATAGATAAGTTTATATAGATAGATAGATGAGTTTATGAGTTTAGATAGATAGATGAGTTTGATAGATAGATAGATAGATAGATAGATAGATAGATTTAGTTTGATAGATAGATAGATAGATAGATAGATAGATAGATAGATAGATAGATAGATAGATAGATAGATAGATGAGTTTATCAGAATCAGAATCAGAAAGAGCTTTATTGCCAGGTATGTTGTTTACACATACTAGGAATTTGTTTTAGTGACAGAAGCTCCACAAGCTGGTCTGTCCAGATGCTGGAGAACATAATGCAGTCCCATATTGACTGCATCATCCATAGACCTGTTTGCTCGGTAAGCAAACTGCAGGGGGTCCAGTAAGAGTCCAGTGATGTCCTTCAGAAAAGCCAGAACCAGTCTTTCAAATGACTTCATGGCCACAGACATTAGAGCCACAGGTCTGTAGTCATTTAGTCCAGTGATTTTGGGTTTCTTTGGGATGGGGATGATGGTGGAGCGTTTGAAGCATGAGGGGACTTCGCACAGCTCCAGTGATCTGTTGAAGATCTGTGTGAAGATGGGGGCCAGCTGGTCAGCACAGGTTTTCAGACAGGCTGGTGAAACGCTGTCTGGGCCTGGTGCCTTTCTTCTCTTGTTCTTTCTGAAGACCTGGCGCACGTCATCTTCACTGAACTGAATTGCAGGTGTGGGGGAGAGGGGGGTTGATGGAGGTGTGAATGGTGATTTTTCAAACCTGCAATAAAACCCATTCAGATCGTCTGCCAGTTGTTGATTCTCCACAGAGCTGGGGGATGGTGTCTTGTAGTTGGTGATAACTTTCAGACCTTTCCACACTGAAGCTGTGTCATTAGAAGAGAACTGATTCCGAAGTTTATCAGAATAATTCCTCTTTGCCACTCTGATCTCCTTTTCCAGTGTGTATTTGGCCTGTTTGTACAAGACTCTGTCCCCTTTTCTGCGAGCATCTTCTTTGGCCTGACGGAGCTGGCTGAGTTTTGCAGTGAACCAGGGTTTGTTGTTGTTGTAAGAT
Organism: Megalobrama amblycephala; assembly: GCF_018812025.1. NCBI lineage: Eukaryota > Metazoa > Chordata > Actinopteri > Cypriniformes > Xenocyprididae > Megalobrama > Megalobrama amblycephala. The sequence goes on along the minus strand of NC_063045.1, from coordinate 8,402,221 downwards.
AAATGAGTCTTTGTAGGAATGCACAGATCCTCACAGAAACTGATATATGATATAACAGTCTCTGTGAGCTCGTCCAGATCGGTGGCAGCAGCTTCAAAACCACTCCAATCAGTCCATTCGAAACAGGCTTGTAAAGCCCGCTCTGTTTCGGTGGTCCATCTCTTTACAGTCCTTGCTACAGGTTTAGCTGATTTCAGTTTCTGCCTGTAGGTTGGTATGAGATGAACTAAACAGTGATCAGAGAGCCCCAAAGCTGCCCGTGGGACAGAGTGATATGCATCCTTTATTGCTGTGTAACAATGGTCGAGTATATTACTGTCTCTGGTGGGACAGGTAACATGCTGTCTGTATTTGGGCAGTTCACGTGAGAGAATCGCTTTATTAAAGTCCCCGAGAATGATTAGAACAGAGTCCGGGTGTTGTTGCTCGCTCTCTGTGATCATATCAGCGAGTAACTGTAAAGCCGAGCTCACGTGCGCTTGCGGAGGAATGTAGACGCTCATCAGAATGAACGAGCAAAACTCCCACGGTGAATAGAACGGTTTGCAGTTAATGAAGAGTGTTTCAAGTTCTGGACAGCACATCTTCTTTAACACCGTTACATCTGAACACCACCTTTCGTTGATGTAAAAGCACGTCCCGCCGCTGCGCGATTTCCCCGTTGATTCTGCGTCGCGATCTGATCTAAACAGCAGAAAGCCCGGCAGACTTAACACGCTGTCCGGAATGGGGTCGTTCAGCCAGGTTTCCGTGAAGCACAGAGCAGCCGAGTTCGAGAAATCCTTATTTGTCCGGGAGAGCAGAAGGAGTTCGTCCGTTTTGTTGGGCAGAGAGCGGAGATTCGCCAGATGGATGCTAGGCAGTGGCGTTCTTAATCCGCGCTGTCTGAGCTTCACGAGGGCGCCGACGCGCTTCCCCCGTCTGCGCGTCCTGAAGCGTCTAAACAGCGCTGCCGCTCCGCTGACTACAACATTCAACAAAACGTCTGAATAATCGAAATCCGGTAAAAGATTTTGTGGTGTGTACTGCCGAATGTTCAGCAGTTCATCCCTGGTAAAACTGATGGTGTTTGAAAAACAGAAAACAGGAAAAACTAACAAAAACAGAACAAACACTGAAGAGCTAAGCACTGTGGCTGCCATGCGCGGCGCCATCTTGTAACTTATATAGATAGACTTAGTTTTATAGATAGATAGATAGATAGATAGATAGATGAGTTTATGAGTTTAGATAGATAGATAGATAAGTTTATATAGATAGATAGATAGATTTTGAGTTTGAATGAGTTTCAATGGATTAGAAATAGTACATAGAATGGCACTTGAGTCTAATTGAGTTTTTGAGTCTAATGGGCTTCCGTAGTTTAAATTTGAATGTTGACAGTTGGAGTTTGAATGTCTTGGCTCATTTGAACATTCCGTCAATGAAAGTCAATGGGAATGGGAAAGTTTGTAGAGTTAAAGCTGTAGGAGGAGTTAGAGTTGATAATTTTAGTCTCAGAATAATAATAATACGAAGTTTAAATAGCATTACAGTAAGTTGGCTTTTTCAAGCCAACTTAATAAATGCTGCACCATTAAGAATATATCATCGGTGTCAGGCGGAAACCTTGTATCTCTATATTTCTTCATTTTTGTTTTATTTTATTTTTAAAAAAACAATGATATTGGTCACACTTTAGGCCTGTTTGTGGGGTTTTACAAATATTTAATAAATGAAAAGGATTTTAAACAGCTTGGGACAAAACTTCGTAACTCCATTGGATCCTCAAACTGTCAGTCAATCCTTATAATTCCGCCCCACCTCTATCATGAATGAAGTGTTGCACGCAGTTTGGAGATCTCTACTTCTTTGCAATGTAATTGCAATAATATAATAATAATTTGCAATATATACACACCTATCAGGCATAACATTATGACCACCTTCCTAATAATGTGTTGGTCCCCTTTTAGCTGCCAAAACAGCCCTGACCCATTGATACATGGACTCCACTAGACCCCTGAAGGTGTGCTGTGGTATCTGGCACCAAGATGTTAGCAGCAGATCCTTTAAGTTCTGTAAGTTGCAAGATGGGGCCTCCATGGATCAGACTTGTTTTGTTCAGCACATCCCATAGATGCTCAATTGGATTGAGATCTGGGGAATTTGGAGGCCAAGTCAACACCTCAAACTCATTGTTGTGCTCCTGAACCATTTTTGCTTTGTGGCAGGGAGCATTATCCTGCTGAAAGAGGCCATAGCCACCAGGGAATAACAGGGGTCAGCATGGGCACCCTGACTGGTCTGCGGCTATGCAGCCCTATACGCAACAAACTGTGATGCACTGTGTATTCTGATATCTTTCTATCAGAACCACCATTAACCTTTTGAGCAATTTGAGCTACAGTCGCTCGTCTGTTGGATCGGACCACACGGGCCAACCTTCGCTCCCCACGTTCATCAATGAGCCTTGGCCTCCCATGACCCTGTTGCCGGTTCACCACTGTTCCTTCCTTGGAATACTTTTGATTTCGAACTTAAATTACATCCAGTTTATCAGCAACACAGCGCACGAGTGTGAATCCCGCGATATCCGCCTTTGATCCCATAGGTTCTGATCCACTACGAGAACAGAGAACTGTCTGTCTTGCCTGCACTTTTTTCACTCCTCCCCTCACTGCAGCCGCCTACTCTCTGCTGGGTGCATCTCAAACAAGCCTAATGTTATGCCTGATCGGTGTGTGTGTATATATGTGTGTATATATATATATTTCTTTTTTAATAAATCTGCAAAAATGTTAACAACTCTGTGTTTTTCTGTCAATATGGGGTGCTGTGTGTACATTAATGAGGAAAAAAAATGAACTTAAATGATTTTAGCAAATGGCTGCAATATAACAAAAAGTGAAAAATTTAAGGGGGTCTGAATACTTTCCGTACCCACTGTATATCAGTGCTCAACGTAAATGAGTACACCCTCTTTGAAAAATAACATTAAATAACATCAATATCTCAATTTCCAAAATGTTGACAGTTTTATATAACATCTGTTTAACTTATAACATGAAAGTAAGGTTAATAATATAACCTGGAGAACAAAATTTTCAGTTTTACTCAAATTAGGGTGATGCAAAAATGAGTACATCCCTCTGAAAGTCTCTGGAGCATAGCTAAATTTTAGACTACAAATGTCTAATTTAACAAGAATTCAACTACAGGTGAGTCTAATTATTCATTACACAGGTATCCAGCAGACAGTTGACTATAAAAGGGTGTTAAAACCCCTTCCCATGTCCCTGGAGCATAGGTTTTATCAGCTGCCAATTTTCAATGCACGTTTAAGAGTGCAAGTTGCAACTATTATTAACAATGGAAAGATGAAGCTTATCAATGTGTGACAATATCACCCTGTTTTGTTTTCTGTTTTGCACCATTTCCTGCCAGTCTGTCATCATATTTATGCATTTTGATTCAATATCAGTTATTTTGAATATACTGTATATCAGGTAGGCTAAAGTACATGGCAAATTAATGCTGTAAAATATACATGGGAATTAGTTGGTACTATATTAATATTGAAGGTTAAAATGAACCAATTTGTATATATACAAACTTAAATTGCACTTAAGGATTTATTTATAAAAATAAAGTTATAATAGGCCTTTAAAATTTAAACTTTAAAATTCTTTCTACTCCAATTCATTTTTTGAAATGTAAACATTAAAAATGGTGGCTGTCAACTTGACGGATTTATTGAATCATGCATTATATAGGCTATTAAAGAACATTCAAAATTATAATTAATATGTAATATGGTGCATATATTTAGCTAAATGCTCCTCTTTAGAGTTAATTTTTCTAGCTGACTAATGATCTTATGGTCACTGAATATGGCCGAGAGAGCTCAACGCACTGCAAATGAAGAAAACACATGCAAATAGAAAAAACACCAGCAAATAAAGAAAACATCTTCATCAGTTTCACAACACATGCGCTGCAAAAGTTCACAACACAACCAAATACAAAAATGCACTGCAAAAGTTCACAACACATGCAAATATAAAACGTGCTGCAAAAGTTCACAACACGTAAATACAGAAACGCGCTGCAAAAGTTCACAACACAAGCAAAATGATCTGAAAATAGCGCATACCAGGCCCGGCAATCTCAAGCCCCCCTCTGCAATGATCTGAATGATGATGATGATGATTAGGCTACTTTTAGAATTAAATTAATATTTTAATTTGCCGCAATAAATTATAGCACATCACGCATAACCGACATGCTGTAATAAGATTAGCTAACTATAAATTAAGGTTAAATAGTGTTATCAGAATATGTTGAAGTATAACTCTCGTTGCTGAGTTTTTAGTTTCACTTTCTGCAGTGAATAAATGACTGGGATTTGAAACATAACATCAAGTAAATTATAAAAATATTATTATATTAAATTATATTAAATTATTATATTAAAAATATTACTTATTATTAGTAATTTATTAATATTTTTTTACGCAAAATAATACCCCCCCAAATCGTTTGTCCTGGCGCCAGGACTGGCACAGACTTCATAACTTGTTAAATATGGATATTTTTCTTACACAAATGCATCGTTTCACTTCAGAAGGCCTTATTAACCCCCTGGGGCCATGTGAAGCACATATTCATGATGAATGGATGTGGATGGAAGCCTTTTCTTCAGCTCATACTCATTGAACCCCATCACTGCCATTATAAAGCTCAGATGCGTCAGGATATTTATTTCTGTGATTATGTTAATCAGAAAGAAGAAAGGCATATACACCTAGGATGGCTTGAGGGTGAGTACAGCTTGGGCTAATTTTCATTTCAAAGTGAACTAAGCCTTTAACATACAAAAGGACAGTTGAGTATGTACATTGCATTTGCATCCACATTTTATCCACGTGCAGGGTAAGCAAAATGTTTACCATGAAATTATATAAAAAAAAAAACTTCATAAACCATCCACACTAAAACTATTATATTTGATTGTTTCATATAATTAGTTGTGTTTTTCAGAAGGGAAAAAAAGATACAAAACTGAGATCATGGTGAAAAAAAAAAATCTTGGTGGGGAGGAAAAAAACCCCCGAAAAGTTATCTTGTTATTTCAACATAATAAGTCGTTATAACGACATAATATCTCGTTATTTCAACATAAGTCGCTATAACGACATAATATCTCGTTATTTCAACATAATAAGTCGTTATAACGACATAATATCTTGTTATTTCAACATAAGTCGTTATAACGACATAATATCTCGTTATTTCAAGATATTAAGTCGTTATAACGACATAATATCTCGTTATTTCAACATAAGTCGTTATAACGACATAATATCTCGTTATAACGACATAATATCTCGTTATTTCAACATAATAAGTCGTTATAATGACATAAGTCGTTGCTTCAACATAATAACTCTTCATTATCTATCAAGTATGATAAAGGATGTGCACTTATCAATGTCCCCAGTGGTGCAACGCTAAAGTGTTAGACCGCCAATCTAGCTTTTACTGCGATCGCCGCGGTTTCGAATCCGCCTTTTGCCGAGTTCGTTCTTCTCTAGTTTCACGTCACATATCAAAAAAGGCATTTATTTTCAATAAAAATTAAAACAATGTTATAAAAGTGCAAATAACCTGCCTAACGAGTGTTTAATAACATTAAAAGTATTTATTTGGCAGGGTTAGCAGCATGTTCGATATTACCCACTAGAGGGCAGAATAAGACAGGGAATCAATTAAAGAATGCAATAGATATGTTGAACTACTGTTACAATTTGGTGCTCCAAAATCCCAGAGGTTTATCATGGGAATTTGCGTTCATCCCAGGCTAACCTTTATTGAGGTTAAATTTATTAGACCATAGTAAATAAAACAATTTACAGTGCAAATGTCAGGGGTGTCAAACTTACAGCCCGGTGTCCAATCTGATTTGAACTATAATAAAACATAGAGATGCACTAGTCCAGGGGCCAAAAACGTTTTTAAGCGGGGTTTTTTTTATTATTATTCTGGGCTTGCAAACAAACTGCTTTGTAATATTTTCTAAAGATATAAAAATCAAAATAGGTGCTAATATATTGAAATAATAGGACACGGAGTGTCTATTTACAGTAAGTGCAAATAGCGTCCCTTGTTGACAAACACTCTTTACAGTATAGCTCCAATGTCTGGTTGGGCCACTCAAGTTTAAAAAGGGACAGTTGTAATTTGATGTATTCAGTGGCGTAACAATAGCATGTAGGGTTTCAGATTTTGGCTTTTACAGCGATCGCTGCAGGGTCAAATCAGCATTTTGCAGAGCTCACCCAATAATAGAGCTCACTCCTATTTTCTCATCATATACATTTTCAATAAAATGAAAATAATGTTCAAAAAGTGGAAATAAAATGTGAACAAGTGTTTAATAATATTAAAAGTGTTCATTGAGTAGGGTTGGTGGAAAGTGGATGGGTTTTATTCTCCCAATAATGCAGCATCCATTTAATAATTTTAATAAATATAATCACTCTATATGATATTATTGCATCCTGTACAAAAATACTGAGGTACAAATTGTATCTGCCAATACTAGCCTACAGCATCTAAATATTATTTACACTTCTTGCAAAGAACTGATAGGCTGCTTTTACATGGTGTCAATAGAATATATCGCTATTTTCACCTAGTATAAATAGCCTATCGTGAAAATGCTGCTATTGTCATTTAGTATAAATTGGATGTATCGGTATTTTCACTTAGTGTAAATAGCATCTACAGTAGGGGTGTCAAACTCATTTTAGTTTGAGGGACGGACTGGAAAGAAATGAACCATATGCGGGCCGAATTACCTTCTTCTTATAATAACCTTGGTGCGCTGATAGTTGCATTAATATTAAACATATGAACAACAAATTAATTTGCAAGAAAACTGCATTGTTTTGTTTTTTTACAGTGAAAAGACTATTTGATTTTTAAAATTATTTTTTATTTAATATTTTTTATTAGCATCTATTTTGATTTATCATGGCCAATTTCAATTTTTATAAGAAGCAAAACGTCTGATTCTGATACTGGTTGCAGATTTTTTTTTAAAGCAAATTTATTTGTTGTTTTTTTTTTCACAGGCCAAACTGGCCTTAAACAAATATCTCTTTGATATTAGAGGCAAACACAGGCATTTGGATATTAGAGGCATTTTTATCATAGTCAAAGATGTTATGCACATGAGCATGAGCAGTTTTTTTTAATTTAAATTACTGAATAGATTTCAAGATTAACAGCAAAAACTAGGTCTGGTCTGACTTTAGCTTTGTGAAATTATGCTACATAAAACAAAATCAGCAGACGGACTGAATGAATATTACTACTTTATATGGAGATAAGAGGAAAAGCCATCAAAACTTTTCTTAAAACAGTTGCCTTCGGAGATATATTCATATCAATCCCACTGTAATATTTATATTATTCTCCCTATTTTTCGCGAACAGTGACCTTGTGCATGGTACAGTAGTTCCTCTGCTGGCGGGTTTGTTCTCTTTGTGTCCGTATTCAGCGTGTTAAAGTCCTGCTTACATACTTCGTAAATACACAGATGAAATTTTGGGAAAATATTACAAAGCAGTTTGTTTGCAAGCCCATAATAATAATAAAAAAAACCCCGCTTAAAAACGTTTTTGGCCCCTGGACTAGTGCATCTCTATGTTTTATTATAGTTCAAATCAGATTGGACACCGGGCTGTAAGTTTGACACCCCTGACATTTGCACTGTAAATTGTTTTATTTACTATGGTCTAATAAATTTAACCTCAATAAAGGTTAGCCTGGGATGAACGCAAATTCCCATGATAAACCTCTGGGATTTTGGAGCACCAAATTGTAACAGTAGTTCAACATATCTATTGCATTCTTTAATTGATTCCCTGTCTTATTCTGCCCTCTAGTGGGTAATGCTGCTAACCCTGCCCAATAAATACTTTTAATGTTATTAAACACTCATTAGGCAGGTTATTTGCACTTTTATAACATTGTTTTAATTTTTATTGAAAATAAATGCCTTTTTTGATATGTGATGTGAAACTAGAGAAGAACGAACTCGGCAAAGGCGGATTTGAAACCGCGGCGATCGCAGTAAAAGCTAGACTGGCGGTCCAATACTTTAGCGCTGCGCCACTGGGGACATTGATAAGTGCACGTCCTTTTTCATACTTGATAGATAATGAAGAGTTATTATGTTGAAATAACGAGATAATAAGTCGTTATAACGACATAATATCTTGAAATAACGAGATATTATGTCGTTATAACGACTTATGTCAAAATAACGATATATTATGTCGTTATAACGACTTAATATCTTGAAATAACGAGATATTATGTCGTTATAACGACTTAATATCTTGAAATAATGAGATATTATGTCGTTATAACGACTTATGTCGAAATAACGAGATATTATGTCGTTATAACGACTTAATATCTTGAAATAACGAGATATGTCGTTATAACGACTTAATAATTTGAAATAACGAGATATTATGTCGTTATAACGACTTATTATGTTGAAATAACGAGATATTATGTCGTTATAATGACTTATTATGTTGAAATAACGAGATAAGTTTTCGTTTTTTTTCCCCCTCCCCACCAAGTTTTTATTTATTTTTTTTTATTTTTTTTACCATGCGGTTCAGGGCTTCCGTAGATAATGATGTATTTGTTGTTTCATTAGGACATATAGCAGCAGACATATAGACCAGAGGGATGAAAATTTGTGCTATAACTGAGGATGATGTTTGTCCTAGCACACTGCCTACCTTTATAATCTTTGACCTACAATCTGCTGTTTCTTACCTGTTTGCCCTTATCTTCGCCTTGGATTTTGAATTGTTAACGGCCTCAGACCTAGGGGATATCTACGGTGGCCCAGTAGTGCACAGCACAATGAAATTAAAAAAGCAAACATAAGTTCACAACACAATGGAAACAAGCCACAACACAACAAAAAATCTCAAAAAATTAGCATATCATGAAAATGTTCTCTAAACGAGCTATTAACCTAATCATCTGAATCAACTTATTAACTCTAAACACCTGCAAAAGAAGGAAGGAAAAAGTGTGTCAAAAAACGCTGCACAATGAGAAGAGGTGACCGGACCCTGAGGAAGATTGTGGAGAAGGACCGATTCCAGACCTTGGGGGACCTGCGGAAGAAGTGGACTGAGTCTGGAGTAGAAACATCCAGAGCCACTGTGCACAGGCGTGTGCAGGAAATGGGCTACAGGTGCCGCATTCCCCAGGTCAAGCCACTTTTGAACCAGAAACAGCGGCAGAAGCGCCTGACCTGGGCTACAGAGAAGCAGCACTGGACTGTTGCTCAGTTTTGCATGTCATTCGGAAATCAAGGTGCCAGAGTCAGGAGGAAGACTGGGGAGAAGGAAATGCCAAAATGCCTGAAGTCCAGTGTCAAGTACCCACAGTCAGTGATGGTCTGGTTTGCTCACAGTGCCAAAACCACTGGTAAATGGTTTACTGACCATGGTATTACTGTGCTCAATTGGCCTGCCAACTCTCCTGACCTGAACCCCATAGAGAATCTATGGGATATTGTGAAGAGAAAGTTGAGAGACGCAAGACCCAACACTCTGGATGAGCTTAAGGCCGCTATCGAAGCATCCTGGGCCTCCATAACACCTCAGCAGTGCCACAGGCTGATTGCCTCCATGCCACGCCGCATTGAAGCAGTCATTTCTGCAAAAGGATTCCCGACCAAGTATTGAGTGCATAACTGAACATAATTATTTGAAGGTTGACTTTTTTTGTATTAAAAACACTTTTCTTTTATTGGTCGGATGAAATATGCTAATGTTTTGAGATTTGAATTTGGGGTTTTCATGAGCTGTATGCCAAAATCATCAGTATTAAAACAATAAAAGACCTGAAATATTTCAGTTGGTGTGCAATGAATCTAAAATATATGAAAGTTTAATTTTTATCATTACATTATGGAAAATAATGAACTTTTATCACAATATGCTAATTTTTTTGAGAAGGACCTGTATATGTAAGTAATGTGAGCATAATAGGGCTATGTGTAATAATATTTAAATGAACAAAATATGTTTTATTGAATGTCTGGATATCCTGATTACCTTAATGTATCGATTCATAAAACGAGCAAAAGATAAATTACTTTCGATTTGGACAAATTAGATCTGCTTTTGTTTCATTAATGCCTGATAGTCAGATAAATGTTTAATTTCAACCGTTGTCTTTATAGGCTGGCCTGTTTTGTCCATTTTGTGGAAATGATCTGGGTGATCTGATTATTATAGCCTTTTGTGGCTCGTGTGGTTCTAATGTCCAGTTTTTGGCTGAAGTTCAACATGGTAAGTAGGCCTATGTATGAATTCAGCTTGATCATGTGATCGGATGTAATTTATACACACATTTTGAACACTGGGCTCAAATGCACAAATAATCATTAAAATATTAGAACATTTAGAACCTAAAGTCTAGTGTGTATCTAAAACACAAGTTACTGTTATTGTAGCATACTTATTATTAACTGAATTCTTTGAGGCAGTGGTTCTACCAGTTAAAATTGTAACTCAATAATACCCTTTCTATTATGTATTGAAAGCTTGAGTGTGTCCAATTACATTATGTCCTTTAAAACATATTAATGCTATGTTTTATTCTTTCTTGATAGTTAGAGTCATCAATCCATGTTTCTGAGGATGATCTTCTTTTAAAGTACTTCAGAGATGGACACAGTTACAGTGTCATTGTGGATTTCTTGGAATCGAAGCACAACATTAAAATGAGCTTTCGTACCCTGAAAAAAAAATTGAACAGACTGTCTTTGTACAAACGAAAAAACTACTCGCCTTTGGACAATGTCCGGACAGCTATTATTGCAGAGTTGAATGGTTCTGGACAGCATTATGGTTACCGCACAATGTGCCAGACCCTACGCCAAAAACACAATCTTACGGTGAGAAGGCAAGATGTAATGCTTATGATGGCAGTCCTTGACCCATTAGGTGTTGAACAACGCTCAAGAAGAAGATTTGTGAGAAGGGTTTACCATTCTTTGGGGCCAAATCATGTTTGGCACATTGATGGCTATGACAAATTAAAACCATACGGTTTGGCTATAAGTGGCTGCATTGATGGTTACTCACACAAAGTGATGTAGTTAGTTTGTGGAGCTAGCAATAACAACCCAGATATTATAGCTCATCATTACCTACAGTGTGCTACTGAATTTGGGGTCATACCAAAGCTTCTTCGCACAGACTGTGGAACTGAAAATGGAACTATGGCTGCAATCCACTGTTCTCTGAGATCAATCCACACAGATGACCTTGCAGGAGCTTCAAGACATATGTATGGCTCCTCAACCACAAACCAACGAATTGAAAGCTGGTGGTCATACTTCAGAAAACAAAGGTATAGTCTACAGTCATGATGTTTTGGGGTTATATTTAATATTACTTTTCTTGCTGAATTTTAAAGTTGGAAATGTTCAATTAAAACATGTTCTAATTCCAGATTCAAATTTATGTTTGAGCTGTTTTAATTGAAAGCAACTGGCTCTGAAGTATCTTAAAATATGTCAGTACCATTGTTTTGTCTCTACTTAAATGTCCTAATTAAACTAAGGCCTAATTCTGGCTTAATCTAAACCCTGTCTGTGAAACCAGGCTCAAATGTCTAAAAGGGATGTTAATATTGTTGGATTATTTACACAGGTCTCAATTCTGGATGGATCTTCTAAATGACTTGAAAGAGAAACAACTCTTTAATGGCAGTCATGAGCATATATGCTTGGTGCGTTTTTTGTTTTTAAGTGTGCTGCAGATGGACCTTGATGAATGCAAAGAAATTTGGAACACTCACACCATTAGAGCAGTTAAACAGTCTCGCTGTCCTTCTGGTAAACCAGATGCAATGTATGCTCTTCCACACAGGTTGGTATATGACTATATTAAATGTTAAACTTACTTGTATTTTACAATGGAATTGTTAAAATGATAGTTGACACAAAACCTCAAAATCTGCCATCATGTACTCACCCTAATGTTGTTCAAAAGCCATGAGGCTTGCTTTCTTCCATGTAACACAAAATAGAAATAATATACATATTGTTAGTCTAACTCACTATTTACTTTCATTCAATGCTCTTTCGTAAAGTTAAAGTGAAAAGAGATTGGGGCTAACATTCTGTTCCACAGAAGAAAGTCATTCAACTTTGGATTGACATAAGGTTAAGTACAGTGTTATTTTGAGCCAAAAATAAAATTCAGAATTTAATACAATTTAACCTTTTATTGCTCTCAATACTGTGCCTTGAATTTTCACACCAAACAATATAATGGTAGACAAATTTTCCTCTTTTTCTCAAAGGTTTAATGTGAGAGAATGTGGATTTTGTGTCTCACAGGAAGACTTGGACCACTTTTTCAATGAACCGACTATTAGTACTTGTGGAGATGAACAGCTTCAGGCAAACTTTGAAGAACTACATGCTCAAAGAAATCTGACTGCACCTCACACTTGGGAAACTGGTGTGGAGAACTATATAACTTTAAAGAACATGGCCCGCATTTAAACTCTGGTTAGTTCAGAAACGTTTGTTATTTGGAACAAACTGTTAAAGGGATAGATATCCCTTAACATTTACATTGCTCTGCTCAGTGCAATCCAAAACCAGGTGAGTTTTGGATACCAAAGTCCATTGCATTTTTGAACTCTTCATAGTTTTTGGACATTGGCAGTTTGATTGTGTTGGCACAGGTGCTGGCAATGGGAAATTTAGAAGTCCACTCAAAACTCAGTCGGGGCTGAGGCAGAATTGTTGAAGGAGGCAGTGAATCCAGTCCTGTAGCAAACATCAGGATGTCCTGAAGGAAGACTCCAGTTTCTTGTTCTGAAAAAAAGAAAAGAAAAGAAAAAATGGAATATTATGAAATATGTACACAACAACAATAAAAAGTGATGTTCAATCCTTTACCTCCAGTGTCAAGCAGATAGTCTCTCCAGTATCCTAAAATCCTTGTTTCTTCTTGTCGTCTGGTGCTACCATCTTCACTGAGCTGAGCCTTGAAGACAGCCTCCAATGACTCAGGTTTTAGTTTCTCAACACTGTAGCACATGTAGGGTCTGAATACACTTGGATGTTGTTCCAGGGCATGGATGACATCCAAGGTGGAAAGCCCATCCCTAAATCTGGAAGCCAAACAAGATCATAAAGTAATGACAATTATATGGAACATAATTAAATGCAACTGTGCTGTTCTATGAGAACATTCAATATTTAGTCTAAGTTAAAAGTTATAGTTAGCACCATCTTGTGTTCAAAGTTGGGTACTGCATGTAATGTTGTAGAGTCCTTTTATGATGACATCATAATCACAAGTCAGATCTCCAGCAAGCAGCAGTGAAGACCATGCGGTTATGGCTGTTATCATTCCCTGATTTGAAGTTGGTCAGAAGGCACATTCGGTATGAAAGTATATCTATATTGTGATTCTATGTGCTGTATGTTTAGTTAATTCTTTATATTTTATTTGCTGGATGTTAACCTTATTGTCTTTATTGTGCAAATTGTGCAACCTTTTTTCTGATTGTGCAATATTAGTCATTTTTCTGTATAAAGAGCTTATTTTTCTGATTTTTTTGTATGTTTCAGTTTTACGTTATTCCAAGACCGACAGTAAAGTTGAAGAAAAGATTCCTTGCGTCTGTTGTTATTGGAAGGCGTTATCTGTCTGCCAAATCAAGCAGGGCGTTTGAAAAGAGGGCAGAACAGTAAAACGAATATCTTCAGTGACCAACTTCTAGTTTCTAACTCCACAGCAGGGAGCTAGCCAGCTCATAAGGTGAACTTCCTTCTACAATGTCTAAATCAAGTTCCAAGTCTGGATCACAGAGGCAATGTTCGTCATGGCACTCACGAGGCTCGTCGACTGTAATCACAGCCGCCGCAATGGCTAGAGCAGAGGCTGAAGCGGCTAAAGCGGAAATAGCTTTTGCTAAAAAAGAAAGTGAACTGAAAATACAACAAGCACAGCTTAAGCATCATTAGAGACTTTAAGGCTGGAAAAGAGAGTTGCGGCCATACAAGCGAAGGCAGAGGCCTTGGAAACGGCTGCAGAGCAAGAAAGTAGAGGAAAGTAGAGTTTTCCTGGTGCTCGTGTTCTCGATGTCTCTGCGCAGATTCCCACGATCCTCAACGGTGCTGAGACCATCGGAGCTGTAGTGCTGCACGTGGGGGTGAACGACACCAGGCTGCGGCAGACGGAGGTGCTGAAGCAGGACTTCAGAAGCCTGATCGAGACGGTACGAGCCACATCGCCAGCGACGAAGATCATCGTGTCCGGACCGCTTCCGACGTACCGACGAGGACATGAAAGGTTCAGTAGATTATTTGCTTTAAATGAATGGTTGATGTCTTGGTGTAATGAACAGAAGCTGCTCTTTGTAAATAATTGGAATCTTTTCTGGGAGCGTCCTAGGCTTTTCCGTGCTGATGGCCTGCAACCCAGCAGCATCGGAGCTGATCTTCTGTCAGAGAATATCTCCAAGACGTTTCGCACCATATGACTAGTAAGTCAAACCTCAAATCACAGCCTGTGTTCTGCCCACTTCATTGATAGAAATGTGAGTGTAGTACAGTCTATAGAAACTGTGTCTATTCCCCGAATAGTGAGGTTTAACAATAAAAATAAAGGATCTAGAAAAAACCTAATCGTGATCAAACCAGATTTTTGTAAAATTACTGAACAAAAACAATCTCTAAAACTAGGGCTACTAAACATTAGATCGCTGACACCTAAGGCAGTTATCATAAATGAAATTATCACGGATAATAGTCTTGACGTAATTTGCCTTACTGAAACATGGCTTAAAGCAAATGATTATTTTGGTCTTAATGAGTCTTGTCCACCTGGCTACCGTTATAAAAATAAATGCCGCCTGATTGGCCGTGGCGGTGGTGTAGCAACAATCTATAGAGAGATACTTAATGTTACTCAGAGAACAAACTACAGGTTTAATTCATTTGAAATTCTTATGCTAAATGTTACACTCTCAGATATAAGTAAAAAGTCGCTACTATCTCTTGCTTTGGCTACCATTTATAGACCTCCAGGGCCTTATGCTGATTTCCTAAAAGAGTTTGCAGACTTTCTCTCAGACCTATTGGTCAACGTTGATAAAGCGCTGATTGTTGGAGATTTTAACATTCATGTAGACAATACAAATGATACGTTAGGGGCTGCGTTTACAGATTTACTAAACTCATTTGGGGTCGAACAAAACGTCACTGGACCCACTCACCGTCTTAATCATACTCTAGATTTAATTATATCACATGGAATAAATCCTACTGATATAGAAATTCTACCGCAAAGTGATGACGTCTCTGATCACTACCTTGTAACATGCGTACTGCATACTGATGATATTTGTCAAATTGCGCCACGATATCGACTAGGCAGAACAATTCTCCCGACAACTATAGATAAATTCACAAATAATCTGCCTGATCTGTCTCAGCTGCTCATCGTACCCAAACACGCAAATGATCTTGAGGAAATGACTAGCAGTATGTGCACCATTTTTACTAGTACATTAGATACTGTTGCACCGATGAGATTAAAAAAGGTTAGAGAGAAAAATACTGTTCCATGGTACAACAGTATTACTCGTGCTATGAAAAGAGAAACTCGTAATCTAGAACACAAATGGAGACAAACTTGTTTAGAGGTCTTCAGAATCGCATGGAAAGACAGTTCGTCCCGCTATAGAAAGACTCTAAAAGCAGCCAGGGCTGAGCATCTTCGCAAACTTATAGAGAATAACCAAAACAATCCACGGTTCTTATTTAGTACAGTAGCTAGATTAACAAATAAACAGATATCACCAGAACAAAATGTTTCATTACAGTTTAGTAGTGATGACTTTATGAATTTCTTTAATGAAAAAATCGAAAGTATCAGAAATAAAATTGTAAATGTACAACCTTTGACAGAGTTTTATGATTCAGCCTCAATTATCGCCCCTCAAGAACAGTTGCAGTGCTTTACAACTATAGGACAGGAAGAGCTAAATAAACTTATTACTGCGTCTAAACCAACAACATGTTTATTAGATCCAATACCCACTAAACTACTGAAAGAACTGTTACCTGTAGCAGAAGAACCTCTTCTCAATATTATCAACTCGTCTTTATCTCTAAGTCACGTCCCACGACCGTTCAAGCTAGCAGTTATTAAGCCTCTCATTAAGAAACCACAATTAGATCCAAACGTATTAGCAAATTACAGACCCATTTCAAATCTTCCATTTATGTCTAAAATACTAGAAAAAGTGGTGTCGGTCCAATTGTGCTCCTTCTTGCAAAAAAACTCTATCTATGAAAAATTCCAGTCAGGATTCAGGTCTCATCATAGCACAGAAACTGCGCTCGTTAAAATTACAAACGACTTGCTTCTAGCTTCTGACCAAGGCTGTGTCTCAATACTAGTGTTACTTGATCTCAGTGCTGCGTTTGACACTATAGATCATATAATACTCTTAGATCGACTACAATATTACACTGGTATTCAGGGACAGGCATTACGGTGGTTTAAGTCGTACCTATCAGACCGTCACAATTTTGTTTATATAAACGGGGAAAAATCTAAGATAACGATAGTAAACTATGGAGTGCCGCAAGGATCTGTGTTAGGCCCTCTGCTATTTTCAATTTACATGCTGCCACTCGGCAATATTATAAGAAAACATGGAATTAGTTTCCACTGCTATGCCGATGATACTCAGTTATTTCACGAGTTCACGCTTACAAATAATCAGATAGAAAATAGTATGCGTAGTAGTATGCGTATTTGGCGTGCTGTCCGAGGAGAGGGCTCCGAGCTCGGTATTTTGGCCCGAACCCAGATTACTCCCCCCATTCTGGTTAGTATTCTGGAAAGTAACCAGTGCAGGTGTGAGGAGACGGGGTGGTGGAGGGATGCTGTCAAACTGTCGAGGAATATGGGTGAGTCGACCGTGTCTAATATATATGCTTTCACTCATGCTGATTGGGTAGATATGTTGATTACTGATTGCTGACAGCTGGCCGAGATGACGTGATGATTAGTCAGATTATTTGAACGTTGCTCCTCCCGAATTTTGTTAATAAAACATCATTTCACGAGTTCACACTTACAAATAATCAGATAGAAAATAGTATGCGTAGTAGTATGCGTATTTGGCGTGCTGTCCGAGGAGAGGGCTCCGAGCTTGGTATTTTGGCCCGAACCCAGATTACTCCCCCCAAAAATTGCAAACCAATGCAGGACAGCAGCCGGAACATTACTGATGACCCCCAAAATTGCCTTGCTTAGGCTGAATGTGCTGCTAGGAGGGTTAGTAAAGGACCGGTAGAGTTATCGTCATATGGATGAAGACATTGGACAGCGTTGAGCTCCTGCGGGAGCCGAGGCGACATTACTGCTGCGGCAGTGGAGGAATTAGCCAGAACTGAGCTCCTGCGGGAGCCGAGGCGACATCACTGCTGCGGCAGTGGGGGAAATAGCCAGAAGAACTGAGCTCCTGCGGGAGCCGAGGCGACATCACTGCTGCGGCAGTGGAGGAATTAGCCAGAACTGAGCTCCTGCGGGAGCCGAGGCGACATCACTGCTGCGGCAGTGGAGAAGTTGGCCTGAAGAACTGAGCTCCTGCGGGAGCCGAGGTGACAACACTGCTGCGGCAGTGGAGGAATTAGCCAGAACTGAGCTCCTGCGGGAGCCGAGGCGACATCACTGCTGCGGCAGTGGAGGAAATAGCCAGAAGAACTGAGCTCCTGCGGGAGCCGAGGCGACATCACTGCTGCGGCAGTGGAGAAATAGCCAGAAGAACTGAGCTCCTGCGGGAGCCGAGGCGACATCACTGCTGCGGCAGTGGAGAAATTGGCCTGAAGAACTGAGCTCCTGCGGGAGCCGAGGTGACGACACTGCTGCGGCAGTGGTGGAATTGGCCTGAAGAACTGAGCTCCTGCGGGAGCCGAGGCGACATCACTGCTGCGGCAGTGGAGAAATTGGCCTGAAGAACTGAGCTCCTGCGGGAGCCGAGGTGACGACACTGCTGCGGCAGTGGTGGAATTGGCCTGAAGAACTGAGCTCCTGCGGGAGCCGAGGCGACATCACTGCTGCGGCAGTGGAGAGAACAGCCAGAGGAACTGAGCTCCTGCGGGAGCCGAGGCGACATCACTGCAGCGGCAGTGGAGAGAACAGCCAGAGGCACTGAGCTCCTGCGGGAGCTGAGGCGACATCACTGCTGCTGCGACATCACTGCTGCTGCAGTGGAGAGAAAAGCCAGAATAACTGAGCTCCTGCGAGAGCCAAGGTGACATCACTGCTGTGGCAATGATAGAAAATTTTCGTTATATTGGAATGATGGTATTGGTTGAGTTGGATATGGTGGCTTGCAGGTATGTGTGAGAGAACGAGCTGGAGCTGAAACTAACCGATAGGTGTTCGTTGGGCTTCTTTAATATGGAAGCGATTAGATCGGATGTAGTTCTTAAGCTTCCAATGACCAAATGTTTGAATCTGATGCTGGGAGTGGCCTTTTTGGGTGGCTGTAGTTGCTGCTCCTATGCAGAATGGATTGTAGGGTTCTAAGGGAGGCAGCTTGAAGAATGAAGTTGAGAGAGGTGTCAAGGAGAGTTTTTTGCGGGTGGTTTATGGAAATATCAGCTCAGAATAAGGTACCGGGGTTGAGAATGGGTCCACCTCTGGTGACAACAGCTTGAATTTCTAAGAGGATCTGATGGTTTTGGCAACATGGTTTGGTTCCAGGGCTGTAGCATTTGGTGGGATGGGCATTAGTGTAGTAGACAGGGTGAACTGCGTTTGCTTGTGGGACAGAGCAAGGAGGAAGAAAGGCCGGGACCGAGGCCGTTAGTGGAGGCAGCCTCACGCTCGGTCGGCCCCTGGAGCCAGGGGAGGGATGAGGAGGTTAGAAAAGAGGGAAACTGAGAAAGGGAAATTGCGGCATCTGGGCCTGCACCGTTAGCGGAGGCAGCTTCACGCTCGGGTTTGCCCCTGGAGCCTGGGAAGGAACAGGGTGGTTAGAAAAGGAAGGAAGGGAAAGTAGGACGTCTAGGCCTGTGCCGATAGCGGAGGCAGCCTCACGCTAGGGTCCGTAGTTGAACTGTAGACCAAAGATAAAAGAGGTAGGGTGAAAGATGGCGGGATGAAATGGTTGAAACAGCTGAGCTTGCTTCACTAGTAGAGGCATCCTCATGTTTGGAGTGAAGGCGTTCACCAAGAGGGGCAGGCATCTTTGGATGGAGTGCGGCGCCGGTGAAAGCCGCAATGTGTGGCTAAGCAGAGGGAGGAAAGTAGGGAATCTGGGGCACGGTCCAAGCTTGCTGCTGCTGCGGCCTGACGCTTGTTTCTAGCACATGAATTGAAGATACAAGAGTGAGGAGATGTAACATGAAAGAGTGGCCTTGTGGAATTACTCACATCATGAGGTTTAAGTAGCTGATCGAAGATAGTAATTCCTGTTTAGAACAGTTTGGACTGTTTAGGAAGGTGGAAGCGAACAATATCCTATTGATTCCTTATGCCGTGAGGCCTGGATATTAGCTGTATTCTAGTTAAGGCCCAGAAATTCAATGGACGTGGCTGGACCCATCGTTTTATCTGGGGCGATTGGAAACCTGAGCTCAGCGAAACTGTGCAGGGAAGAGAGAGAAGTTATTAAATTTTGTACATATTCTTATTTTCTCGAAAAAGGCCTGAAATCCTTTAAACCTGCATATTCACCTCTGACACAATGGTTTGATACTGTAAAAGACAGTACTGTTGAACTGTCATTGTTTGATGTTGAAAGATCATCAAACAGCAAAATACAATATGATTTAGATGATCCTTTGTTCTTTAACTGTTGCTGGTCTGTCACAAGCACATTTATTTAGTAAAGATCAAAAGAGAATCATTTGTAAAAGACAGAGCTTTGCATAATAAGAATGTGCACCTTGAATTTATATTAATTGTGTTCAACAATCACTAAAATTTTACCATGAACACACTGCTTGTATAACATTGTTCATTTATATTTATTTATGTTGGTTTCTTTTCTATCCAGACCTGGAAATTACTCAAATTCCATACTTCCAAACTGCAACATAATAGTTTATTCATTGGTTATCTGTCTGGTTTGTTAAGTTACTTACAAATTATGCTCGTTATAAAACAGATACAGATGAAAAGGGAACGGTAAGATTTATTTAAATGCATCAAAATAATGATTTGAAAATAATTTTTCCTACCAGTCTCTGCGTCTCCAATATTGAAGCAGTGGTTATACTTAAACAGAAATACATATTATGACTAAGTTTCTAAGCGATTTTGTTGATAAATCGCTGGACAGCGAGGACAATAAGTTCCGAGTTTCAATGATTCTGTATGCATGTAATATTAACGTCATACGTGCATCAGCTGATTGCGTGTTTAAACCACAATCGTGCCGTAATTTAGAACGGCAAACTTTACAGAAAAGTTTAAAACGTGGATTCCCTCGATCAACATTGATACAGATGGCATAACTGTGGAAATTAATTCAGTGACAGAAAACGAGAAGGATTTTAACGGTGCTTTTGCTGGGTTGAGCCGATGGGGTGGAAAGTGTCAGCTGGCTTGGACTGATATCTGCGCTGCGGCGCGGCTTTGCTGAAAGGCCTGCTGCGGCGGCCTGATGCTGGAGGAAGGCCCGTTTCTTCACAGGAAGAGGCGAAATTGCCCGAGACTCAAGCTTGGTGCTCGACTGCCTTGTTGTCCATTTCTTTATGGCAGGAAAGATAGACTGGGCAGAACTAGGAAAATACACGGAAGGAAATCACGGATGTTTCGACCGCAGTGACGAAAGTCGGCCTCGGCGTCTTGGCATGCGGGGACCGTTTTGTTTGGGCTGAAGTGCCCCCGAGATGAATCGGCGGCGGTGTAATTGCTCCTAGTAAGGCCAGAGGATTGTGGCAGAGATACCTTGTGGACGAAAGATTCTTCATCGGACACACAGAGATTAATTTCGGACACGGTGGGAACTTAGGGCGGGTCAGATGCTGTCAAACTGTCGAGGAATATGGGTGAGCCGACCGTGTCTAATATATATGCTTTCACTCATGTTGATTGGGTAGATATGTTGATTACTGATTGCTGACAGCTGGCCGAGATGACGTGATGATTAGTCCGATTATTTGAACGTTGCTCCTCCCGAATTTTGTTAATAAAACATCATATATTTCATCACGACCAGATGAAATCTCTAAATTATCCAAACTGACAGAGTGTGTTAAAGAAGTAAAACATTGGATGACTAGTAATTTTCTTCTATTAAATTCAGATAAGACTGAAGTATTACTTATTGGACCAAAAACCTGTACACAGAATCTCTCAGACTACAATCTGCATTTAGAAGGATGTACTGTTACTCCATCCTCG
Source organism: Megalobrama amblycephala (assembly GCF_018812025.1). Classification (NCBI taxonomy): domain Eukaryota; kingdom Metazoa; phylum Chordata; class Actinopteri; order Cypriniformes; family Xenocyprididae; genus Megalobrama; species Megalobrama amblycephala. The sequence goes on along the minus strand of NC_063045.1, from coordinate 8,380,727 downwards.
ACAGTTAAAGACCTAGGTGTTATATTAGACAGCAACTTGTCCTTTGAAAATCATATTTCATATGTTACAAAAACAGCCTTCTTTCACCTCAGAAACATTGCTAAAATACGGAATATGTTATCTATTTCTGATGCAGAAAAGTTAGCTCATGCTTTCATGACATCTCGACTAGATTACTGTAATGCATTATTAGCTGGTTGTCCTGTTTCATCAATAAACAAGCTACAATTAGTACAAAATGCAGCTGCTAGAGTTCTTACCAGGTCAAGAAAATATGATCATATAACACCAATCTTATCATCTCTACACTGGTTACCTATTAAGTTCCATATCGATTATAAAGAATTGCTAATGACCTATAAGGCTCTAAATGGTTTAGCTCCTGTGTACTTAACCGATCTTCTATCGCCCTACAATCCTTCACGCTCTCTAAGGTCACAAAACTCTGGACTTCTGGTTGTACCTAGGATAGCTAAGTCCACTAAAGGAGGGAGAGCGTTTTCACATTTGGCTCCTAAACTCTGGAATAGCCTTCCTGATAATGTTAGGGGCTCAGACTCGCTCACCCAGTTTAAATCTAGATTAAAGACGCATCTCTTTAGCCAAGCATTCACATAATGCATCTCATACCAGATCAACTGCACATGACTATCTTTGCTTAAAGTTATGAACAGCAGCTACGCTAATTATTCTCCTTTTGCTTTTCTGTTTTACCTCGGGACACCCGCCCTGAGGTGACTAGAGAGTACATCAGCTTCAGTTTGGATCCAGCCTCTTAAGAAGACCTCAGATGACCATCACCTGTGAAGAGACGGCGCCAGCTCCTGCGAGGACTTCAGAAGACGCAATCATCTGGATCAACATTCACATTGCACAATCTCTATATCCTAATTTATTGTTAATGTAATTCATTTTCCAGGAGCTCTTTGCTTCTACCTTCAGTTAAACTGCTAACAGTGATTGTAATTAATTACCTAAAGTATATTATTTGCTAACTACATTCTTTAAATTGTAATGTTGACATCCATTTTCTGTAAAGCTGCTTTGAAATGATATGTATCGTGAAAAGCGCTATACAAATAAATTTGAATTTAATTGAATTGAATTGAAATTTGAGTGTAATCGAGTTACCTATAGAGGACATAACAGAACGCACACAGGCTTACTTATCGGAACAGGTGGGTAGTGTCATGGATACACAAATGCCAGTGCTGGATGGGCCATTTTATGATAATGGAGGCATAAACGTTTCGGAATTGCAACAAACACAGACTACTGAATTGCAGCAGGAGAGTCAGCGTAGTTTTTATGCCACACTACCCAAGTCTCACCCTGTTAATGCAGAGAGCGTGCAGTACCCTACCATTTCACAATCCACAGATATACACCTTACACACTTGGCCCAGCATGAGGCAGACTCCAGGTCACCTCAAGATGTGTATCACACACAATCTACAACATTTCAAGGCAGCAAGGAAAGGGGTGGAGACAGGCGAGTGATGTTCGACTATTCTCCAACTCAGACAGCTACACCCTTACAAGCTGGACCGTATCAAGGTAATCTGCATGCAAATAACCAAATGTCTGATGTCATCAAGTTTATTGCAAGACGTGAATTAGTGTCCACCGGCCTTACACAGTTTAATGATCGTCCAGAGACTTTCAGAGCATGGAGGGCATCCTTCATAAATGCTACTAAAGACCTTTACTTCTCACCAAGCGAGGAGATGGACTTGCTAGTAAAATGGCTAGGGTGTGAATCATCTGAGCATGCAAAACGGATCAGAGCTGTGCATATAAACCATCCACTACAGGGGCTCAGTCTGATTTGGGACAGACTTTATGAAACTTATGGCTCACCAGAAATGGTAGAGAGCGCTCTATTCAGGAAACTGGAGAGCTTCCCAAAAATATCCAACAGAGACAATCACAGGTTGCGTAAATTGGGAGATTTGCTCATTGAGATCCAATCAGCTAAGCAGGATGGCGATTTGATGGTTCTTTCCTATCTAGACACACCACAGGGAGTAAATCCAATAATACAAAAATTGCCATTCAGTTTACAAGAAAAATGGCTCACAGTGGGATCTAAGTACAAAGAGGACTAAAGAGCTTCCTTTCCACCCTTCAAGTTCCTAGTAGACTTTGTATGTCAGCAAGCTAAAATGCGAAATGATCCAAGCTTCTTTCTCTCAGCTGTACAGGAAGAATCTCGTAAACCAAACAGACAGTCAAACAAACCTGTTTTCCCCAGAGCCGTCGCTACACACAAGACTCAGGTCTCTTCTGAAAATTCATCAGCTGCCAGCGAACTCAAAAATAAGGTAAACCCAGCAAAACAGTGCTTTCTACACCATAAGCCTCCAAGGTTATAATCGTTAACGAAAACAAACGAAAAAACGAAAACTAGGTGGGAAAAAACATTGTCGTTAACTGAAATAAAATAAAAACGAGGCATTACAAAAAACGATAACTAACTAAAACTGCAATGTGTGTTTGGCAAAACTAACTAAAATAAAATAAAATTATATATTAAATGTCCTTAGTTTTCGTCTTTATCAATGTCTTTCATATAGCAAATAACGTTCAGCTGCATTTCCTTTCCCTGCGTCTCTCACACAGCCCCTCCCCTCCGTGCACACCGCGTCTCCATGAGAACGAGTTGTTCGACTTTGAAAGCAAGTTCGCTAAAGGTTGGTATCTCGTGAACACCTTTACACAAACGCACATTAAAAAGTGGTATAAAAATATTTTTTAATTCTGAATATGACTTTGTCAGCATGTTAATGTCGACGCGAGAAGCGATTGCTACTATAGCAAGTTAACTAGTCGCAAGTTTGAGGTAAAATGCACTTGGGTTGTCGATGTCAAAACACTATATAAGCTGTGATTCAAATATTAAATAATGTCATTTGTTTACTCTTACACTGAATGTATGCTGCTTCAATCCAAATGTGTTTGCATAGTTCACCCAAAATGAAAATTACTGTGATAAAAAAATCAAGTTTACAGAGTTTTAGTGTCACTGAAGGTAAACCTGCGTTGCTCATGGTGGTTAACGTTACCTCTCTTAACGCGCTCTTGCTGAATGGCAAGGATTGCACTATGGACTATTGTACCTTTTGTATGTTTTCATTTTTTTTTTAACTGTATTTTATTTTTTATAACGAACAAGCTGCGATGTCACATTTCCGCTGCTTTGTTGTGTGTGCGTGAGGCGCGGGCGCGATTAAACAGCTGTCTTTGCAGGGGACTTGCCTCATCGTCATGGCAACGGTTCGTAGCCAGGTCAGATTACGTCAGAGTTGGTTGCCGTTTATTGGATGCTCAGACTACCAAACTAACGCCGATTAAACATGTTGAGTCTGGTGAAAACCGGCTCAGACCAACGCCAACAGGGGTATCGCACCGATCCAACAAACTCCAACAGACGAGTTTGTTGGCGTTTGTCGGTGCGGTGTGAATTGGCCTTTACACTGAATGTTTTCTGCTTCAATCCAGACGAGCAGGCTTAGACCTTATTTACCAGAGAAACAAGCGCGCCGCCATCTTTATAAAATTGTCTTTGAACTTCCGTTTTGCGGTAGCTCTGTACATTTCTATCGCATCGCTGTCAAAGAATAATTAGTTGGTTAAGTGGATTTACTTGTTGTAGAGTTAAAGGGATAGTTCACCCAAAAATGAAAATTTGATGTTTATCTGCTTACCCCCAGGGCATCCAAGATGTAGGTGACTTTTTTTCTTCAGTCGAACGCAAATTATGATTTTTAACTGCAACCACTGCCGTCTGTCAGTCAAATAATAGGAGTGATTGGGAACTTGAACAATAAGAGTCGAAAAAACTTCCATAGACAAATCCTAATTGAACCCTGCGGCTCGTGACGACACATTGATGTCCTAAGACACGAAACGATCGGTTTGTGCAAGAAACCGAACAGTATTTATATAATTTTTTACCTCTAATACACCACTATGTCCAACTCCGTTCAGCTTCCGGTTAGTGAGGTCTGATCGCGTTCTGACAACGGAAGTGATGTCTCGCGCTCATTGAAGTATATGGGCGAGACATCACTTCCGTCAGCAGAGCGGGTTTTTTGACCTCACTAACAGGATGCTGAACGAAGTTGGACATAGTGGTGTATTAGAGGTAAAAAATGATATAAATACTGTTCGTTTTCTCACACAAACCGATCGTTTCGTGTCTTAGGACATCAATGTGTCGTCACGAGCCGCAGGGTTTAATTTGGATTTGTCTAAGCAAGTTTTATTTACTGTTACAGTAGAAGTTCCCATCCACTGCTATTATTTGACTGACAGACGGCAGCGGTTGCAGTTAAAAATCATAATTTGCGTTCGACTGAAGAAACAAATTCACCTACATCTTGGATGTACTGGGGGTAAGCAGATAAACATCAAATTTTCATTTTTGGGTGAACTATCCCTTTAATGAAAGTTATCATGAGCATTGTTATGTTTAAAGCAGATATCTTAACAAATGTCAGTAGATCGGGAAGATTTTAAAATGAGCAGTTTATTCATAAATGTAATATCGCTGTGGAAATACAAATCGGAAGTCAAAAGACAACGAGCGCAACGCTGAAAAGGGGCGGGGCTACATAAGGTCTATAGGGTGTGAAAATTGTACAGCTGTGGTATTTGTATAGGGTGTGAATTCTGTATAGAAGATGTGTAGATTTTTGGTAGATTTTTAGGCAATTTTGTGAAGGTGTCACACACACACTAAAAAAATTGAAAAGCTGTATTTAAAGTTTGTTTTTTTTGTTTTTTTTGTTATTTGTCATGTTCTTTTCTCAGATTGAGCTCCCTGACAATCTGACAGAAATGTCTTGTTGTGGCTTAAAAATGGGTTGAATAGGCTACATAGATAGAATAGGCGGTTCATGTATGTCTTCTTTAGTCTGTTGGCTCTTTAGGTTTTTTACTGGCACACGTCACTTACACATTTTGCAGTTACTTCAGAGTGTTGAGACTGTTTACATATTTGTGCCCATATGTACATTTTATGTACTGGTTTTATTTTTTAATGAATATTTTCTAAAATTGTATGATGTTTTTGTTGAGTTATTATTACACAATACTTTTTCTGACCTTTTTGAATCTTGCCCCTGACAAATAACCCAAATTACAAAAAAAGACTAAAACTAACACTAAAACTAATAAAAACTAAACTAAAACTAAGCATTTTCAAAAAAATAAAAACTAAACTAAACTAGCAAACCCACTTTAAAAACTAATTAAAACTAAACTGAATTTGAAAACAAAAAGTCAAAACGAAATAAAAATAAAAACTAATGAAAAATGCAAAACTATAATAACCATGTAAGCCTCACCCTCTGTCCAGATGTAGAGGATTCAGGATGAAACCTATGGAAGAGAGAAAGTCATTGCTCAAACAACAAGGCATATGTTTCAAATGTTGCAGTTCCATAACACACATTGCAAAGAACTGTGATCACATTGTGAAATGTTTAGAATGTGGCAGCGTTACCCACATGGCAGCACTCCATCCAGGTCCAGCACCATGGACCAGAGAACCACAGTCTTCGACATCAGAAGATCACAAAGTGAGTGAGGACGTATCAGTGGAATCTGAGGTTTCCTCCGCTTGTACAGAGGTGTGTGGAGACAGTCAACTTCCACGCTCATGCTCGAAGGTATGTCTTGTGAAGGTATTTCCTAAAAGCCACCCAGAGAAAGCAGTCAAAATGTATGCGATATTAGACGATCAAAGTAACAGATCACCCGCAAGATCAGAATTCTTCGATCTGTTTGGCCTTACAGAGTGTAACATAGCCTATACTCTCAAAACATGCGCAGGTACAGTCGAAACAGAAGGCAGACAAGCACGGGGCTTTCAAGTGGAATCCGTTGATGGAAACTTAGTCTTACCCTTGCCAGTGCTTCTTGAGTGTAACGAAATTCCAGACAATCGCTCTGAAATCCCCACTCCAGAAGTTGTTAGTAACCACAGGCACCTAAAACATCTTGCGAGTTACATTCCAGAGCCGGATCATCACGTTCCCATTCTTCTCCTGCTAGGCAGAGATATGATTAGAGTCCACAAAGCCCATAAGCAAGTGAATGGGCCAACAAATGCTCCCTTTGCGCAAAAGTTGGACTTAGGATGGGTTATCATTGGAGACATGTGCCTCTGGAAAGTTCATAAGCCTACCTTCATCCAAACTTACCACACCAACGTTATGGAGAAAGGTCAGTCTACATACTTTCGCCCGTGTCCTCACGATTACACTGTGAAGGATAGATTCCAAAGCATTTCACTCACCAAGTCCCTTATCAAGGAGGGAAGACTAACAGAATGGGATGTATTTCACAGAATGAAAGACGATGAAAAAACAGCGCTGTCAATCGAGGACAGACACTTTCTGCAGATCATGGACAGAGAAGTCTATAAAGACGAGGAAAATTCATGGGTTGCTCCACTGCCATTCAAGCAGCCAAGGCAGTATCTCCCAAACAATCGGCCACAAGCTCTGGAACGTTTCAACTCACTTCTAAGATCTTTCAGGAGGAAGCCTGAGATGAAAAAAGACTTTGTAGCCTTTATGGAAGGGCTATTCCAAAACGATCATGCAGAAATAGCTCCTTCGGTTGGTCCCAATGAACAGTGTTGGTATTTACCTTCTTTCGGCGTATACCATCCAAAAAAGCCATCCCAGATCAGAGAGGTCTTTGACTCGAGCGCTCAATGCAAAGGTACGTTGCTGAACAAGGTTCTCTTGACTGGTCCTGACCTTAACAACAGTCTCCTCGGAGTCCTCATGCATTTTCGCAAAGAGCCTGTTGCCTTCACGGTAGACATACAACAAATGTTCCACTGCTTTAAAGTTCGACCTGCAGACAGAAACCACCTCAGGTTCCTCTGGATTCAAGGAAATAACCCAGAGAATAAGGTCACGGAATACCGTATGAAGGTACACGTATTTGGGAATAGTCCCTCTCCAGCAGTGGCCATTTACTGCCTTCACCGTGCAGCTCAAGAAGGAGAGGAGGAATTCGGTCAAGACGCCCGACAGTTCGTGGAGCAAGACTTTTATATGGATGACGGATTGAAATCCTTACCCTCTTCAGAGATGGCAATTGACCTTCTAAAAAGGACACAGGTCATGCTGGCTGGATCTAATTTGAAGTTGCATAAATTGGCTTCAAACAGCAAGGAAGTTATGCAAGCTTTCCCATCTGAGGATTACGCCAACTCACTGAAAGAACTGGATTTAGGTGTCAGCTCGCTTCCTATGCAACGAAGTCTCGGCTTGCTTTGGAATCTAGACACAGACTGCTTCAACTTCCATGTCAAAAAGGATAGGAGGCCTTACACTAGGCGTGGACTGCTGTCTGTAATAAACAGTTTGTACGACCCACTAGGATTTGTGGCTCCTATCACAGTTCAAGGCAAAGTACTACTGAGAGAGCTAACTGAGAATGCTGCTGAGTGGGATACGCCCTTACCTGCGAACAAACAAAAGGTGTGGGAGGAATGGAGAGATTCTTTGCAAGAGCTGCAACATGTACAAGTCCCAAGAAGCTATGGGCCCACATCGTTGTCAGGCGCCAAGTTCAAGGAGCTCTGTGTTTTTTCTGACGCTTCCGAGAGAGTAATCGCAGCAGTTGCTTACCTTAAAACAGTCGACTCAGATGGTAACTGTTACACGGGGTTCATCACAGGCAAAGCAAAGCTAACGCCACAACCAGAGCACACTATACCTCGACTGGAACTCTGTGCGGCTGTCTTAGCTGTGAACATGATGGAAACCATCACTGCAGAGATTGCTATCAAATTTGATGAGATTACCTTCTTCACGGATAGTCGAGTGGTCTTTGGTTATATCTATAACGAGAAACGTAGATTTCATATCTACGTAAGCAACCATGTACAGAAAATCCGGAACAGCACAGATCCAGAACAATGGCATTACGTGAGCTCAGAGCATAATCCAGCTGATGTTGCAACACGACCAATAGCTCCAACCAAATTACAGGACACTATCTAGTTCAGCGGACCAGCATTCTTACATCACCCAAAAACAGAGACTTTCACTAAAGAATCATTCGCACTTGTTGATCCTGATCGAGATTCAGAAGTTCGTCCACAAGTTACATTGTTGCACACCGTTGTCTCAAATCGCCTTGAACACTTTTCGGACTGGAGCCGACTAGTCAGAGCTGTTGGAAAGCTGATTCATGTTGCACGCTCTTATAAGCAGAGCCAAAACAACACCCCTCAGGCATGCAAAGGATGGCACTGTTGTAAACTCCCTCTTAGTGTTGACACAATACTCCAAAGCACAGAAGTTATCATACGAGCAGTACAGCAGGAAACTTATGCTGATGAGTTGCAATGCCTCAAACGGAACAAACCACTTCCCAAAACCAGCACACTTCGAAAACTAGATCCCTTCATTGATCCAAAAGGACTGCTGAGGGTCGGAGGTCGTCTGGACAAAGCAGATCTAGGTTCTGAAGAAAAGAGACCACTCATCATACCTGGCAGGAACCATGTAGCATTACTTTTGACACGACACTTTCATGAGCGAATCCATCATCAGGGTCGGCACTTCACAGAGGGAGCGATAAGATCTGCTGGCTATTGGATAATTGGAGGCAAAAGATGTGTGAACGGTCTCATCCATTCCTGTGTTATGTGCCGCAGACTCAGGAGGGCCTGCGAGACTCAAAAGATGGCGGATCTGCCTGCAGACAGGCTCAGTACAGAGCCTCCCTTCACACATGTAGGAGTGGACGTGTTTGGCCCCTGGTCAGTATCTGCTTGTAGGACAAGAGGCGGCTATGCAGAAAGCAAAAGATGGGCAGTGCTATTCACATGTCTAAGCATCCGGGCCATTCATATAGAAGTGATTGAGTCCCTGGATACCTCCAGTTTCGTTAATGCTTTAAGGAGGTTCCTTGCAATTTGGGGTCCAGTGAAACAGATTCGCTCTGATAGAGGGACCAATTTCATTGGAGCTTGTAAAGACTTGCAAATTCCTTCCAATGTTGATGAAAAGGTGGTGAAACAATTCCTGTCAGATCATGGCTGACAGGAATTTAAATCCACAAACTGCTCCGTCCCAAACATCTGCTCTATTTATATTGAATCTGCTGCATGATGTCTTCTTCACCTTTAGTGAGAGATCTGACACAATGTCTGCAGCAGATAATACATCTGTGCTGTAAAACATAAAGAGGTTTTTATTGAGTTAAGCAAAATAATAATTATGAAATTAAAAAAACAAAAAACGAGTGAATAAATTTAGGAACATGATATTAAGAGTAATTAATAAACTAGAACCTTTCCTCTTGAACATATTGTCTGCTCTCATCTGACTCTTCGGAATCACTTTCAATGACAATTGGTGCGTACAGATGTGTATAATTTCTGTAAAAAGAAAAAGCATCAGGAATTTACATCCATTGACAAACAAAATTAATTGTTAGGCTGCTTTTAAAGCAATTAATTTCTTTTTTTTTTTTTTAACTCTGAGATAAAACAATAAGCTTACGTGTAGCACTTTTGTGTGTGTTCTTGGACATTTGTTTTTCCTGCTTCCTGGATTTGTTAGAAATTTAAAAAAGCAAACAAAAAAAAAAACAAAAAAACAAAAACACTATAACTGACCTTCAGCAAAACCCATAAGACAGAGTACATTTTTCATTTGTTCTAACAAAGTAACTGCATGGTATGAACATAAATTATAAACTTACTTTGTCCAAAAAAAGGCAGAGAGAGATTAGAAGGTCTGAAAAATAACAACAATAAATTAATTTAAACAACTCTACTCCTAACCTCAAAAGAATGCCCTGTTAACTATGCTAAAATAATACCTGTCTGATGTGCTTCTTGCCTTTGGTGTGCTTGCTTCATCTGGATCATCCCACGTCTGCATAAAAAACACAAGCCACATGTTAAAATGAGTTACAATTAAATGTTATATTTATGTTAGGAGACATGCAATTAATGCACCCACCAAAGTGTCACTCTCATATTGTGGACTGTATGAGGTAGATTTTACTTGCACTTCACTGTCTTCGCTAGAAGAATCTCCACTACAGTCTGTAAACCAATATGAACGTAAGAAATTCACTTTGATTTAAACCCATTCATGTAAACAGTATTTTATACATATGTCTTTGTAAGATTTACTTTAAATTAAATCAACTTATAAATTACATTTTCTCAAGCCATTACACTCTCCCCTACTTTCTTAGATGGCTCCTGACATCCGAATTACCTCTGAATTACCTTTTTTTTTCTTTTTCTTTTTTCAAAACACTACCTCAGTAACCATTAGGACACCAATGACAGCAGGGATGAATGGGCCAGTAAGGAGCATTTTCACGTGGGATGTATTGCAGTGTAGACTGACGTGCCTTTGCTTCTGCTCTCCAAGGTCGATATGATGGTTTGCCCAGAGCGTCATGTGTGAACATTTCTCATGGTTTTCCCACTCCTTGTGTTCTTCTCACATTTCCTTCCTCCATCACCTCAGTTTCTCTTTTCATTTTCTGGAACTCTGACTATTTCTCCTTCATTCCTTAGTCTCTCCTCATCTTTATCTGACGTCATAGACTGTGGACTTTGACCAGAAACACATGGAGACTCAAAGATTTGTTCCAACTCTTGAACCCAGTTCCTTGTGGGAACACCGCTTTTGTCAGGATAGAATTCCATTGCAGTTGGATGGAGGTAAGAATGGGTTTGGGTTGTCTGAGTCTCAGGTTCACTCTCTGTTTGTAGAACTGTCACAAATTTGTAGCAAGGTATGTTCATACAACAGTCAAACCGGTAAGTATGTTCCTCCTCAACTGAGTCTGACTCATTCTCCAACTGACTTCTCACTCGTTTTCTTTGTTTTCCTTTTCTTGTCTCCTTAGCATCAGCCATGTGATCTTCCAAAGTTAAGTCATTGAGAGCAAGCAGGAGGTTACGGTGAAGCACACAAAGAGACTTGGAACCTGTCTCGGGTTGTATCTTGTACACTGGGCTAGGGCTGGGCGATATATCACCTGCGATTGTCACGCGCATTTCGTCAGTAAAGCCGGTTCCCTGATTACCGCGAAATCGCCATCACCTGCTTTTTGATAATGGTCGCCTGCCTCTCCCTATTCACAAAGTACACGCGATTGCGAAAGCAAACGTAAACACAAGCGTGCATTCAAACACAATTTAAACAAACACTCTGAAAAATAATTAATGAACTGGTGTGTAGCCTCTTTATTTCTTCAGCACCGAACTTTCACGTGCTTAGCTCTCTATTACTTTCTTGCTCTAGCTCTATGCTCTTTGGTAGCTGCCAATTGTATGTTTGGTACTACTACCATCTAGAGGACAATAACAAGAACAACAATTGATAACAACAACTAATCACCACATCCCCTTTCCTTTAGAAAATATAAATTGAAGTACTTAAAACAACAGAGGCAATATAACACACAATTATCCATTTAACACTAAACAGAAATTTCAAAACAATGCCTTTGTTTAGAACATTTCTAATGTAACTGGGCAGAGTCATTTACAAATTAAGTCGATCAGGTTTCTTAATGATACGTGATGATTTTCTTAGTATAGGAAGGTCATTTGTTTCTGCAGAAAGATCATTGTCCAGGGAAGTGGAAGAAGATGAAGAGAACTGAATGCTTGGTGGTGCTACATCTCCAGGTGAGACCTGAACTACTTCTTTCTTGTCAGTCAGTCAGTGTTTGGCTTGTTTCTTGCGTCTTAAGGAGACAGAGGTGTTGCTTAATAGCTCAGAAGAGCTAGATATGGATCTGACTTGCCTTCTGATGCTTTCTTGAGCAACTGCTTCACAATATGCACTCCTTTCTCTGCCTTCCCGTTAGACTGAGCATGATGGGGACTCAAAGTCACGTGTTTGAAATCATAATGAGCAGCAAAGTCGTGAAATTCCTTTGAATTGTAGCATGGACCTTTGTCACTCACTACTACAAGAGGAATGCCATGCCTGGCAAAGATTGACTTCATCTGCTGTATCACACATGCACATGAGGAGTTAGACAGCAGAGCTATTTCTGGAAAACTAGAGAAGCAATCCACTACACGCAAGTATTCTTTACCATGGAAATGAAACAGATTGGTACCCACTTTTTGCCAAGGATACTCAGGTAAGTCTGCTGTGATCATGGGTTCTCTTGCTTGCTTGCTTTGATGTTTCAGACAAACTTCACGAGTACTGACCATTTTTTCCATGTCGGAATTTATTCCAGGCCAATAGACTGAATCCCTGGATCTCCTTTTACATTTCTCCATTCCAAGATGTCCTTCATGTACTGTATCCTGGAAAGCATCACTTCTCTCAGCACCTGTGGAACAACAATTCTGTCTCGTCTCAGAAGAATACCATCTGCCACACTGAGCTCAGCTCTGACATTGTAAAATTGTGAGCAGGAACTTATGACCCAGCCATTGTTCAGATTTTCAATTACAGCCTGGAGAACTGGATCTTTCGCTGTCTCCTCAGCTATCTGCTTGAGCTTCTGATCAGACACTGGAAGAGATTCAACAACAAGATTTACATGCACTTTAACATCAGCTTCCGTGGAACTCACATCTGAAGATTTGCATGTTAATGGTGCACAAGATAATGCATCAGCTAGGACTATGTATTTCCCTGCAGTGTAGACTAATTCAAAGTCATACCATTGCAGTCTCATCATTAGACGCTGAATGCGTGGAGACATCTCATTCAGATTTTTTCTGATGATCGCAATTAAAGGCTTATGATCCGTTTCTGCTGTGAACAATGGTAAACCATAAACATAAATCATCAAAATCAACAACAAAATCAATGGGTTAGACCCTATACCGACTAAGCTATTGAAAGAGATGTTTCCGGAGGTCATAGATCCTCTTCTTTATATTGTTAATTCATCTTTATCACTAGGATACGTACCAAAAACTTTTAAGATGGCTGTTATTAAACCTCTTATTAAAAAAACCACAACTTGATCCTAGAGAATTAGTCAATTACAGGCCGATTTCAAATCTCACTTTTCTATCAAAAATACTAGAAAAGGCAGTTTCATCAAAACTATGTTCCTTTTTAGAAAGAAATAGTATCTGTGAGGATTTCCAGTCAGGATTTAGACTGTACCATAGTACTGAGACTGCTATCATTTAGAGTTATGAATTATTTGCTTTTATCATCAGATCGTGGTTGTATCTCTCTATTAGTGTTACTGGATCTTAGTGCTGCATTTGACACTATTGATCACAATATTCTTCTAAATAGACTCGAAAACTATGTTGGCATTAGTGGAATTGCATTGGCATGGTTCAAATCATACTTATCTGACCGTTATCAGTTTGTAGTAGTAAACGATGAGATGTCATATCAATCACAAGTTAAATATGGAGTACCGCAAGGCTCAGTACTAGGACCATTGCTTTTCACTCTGTACATGCTACCCTTGATATCATTAGGAAGCATGGCGTTAGTTTTCATTGTTACGCTGATGATACTCAGCTCTATATTTCTTCATGCCCTGACGAAACTTACCAATTCGCTAAATTAACAGAATGTACAGCTGATATAAAAAACTGGATGACCAGTAATTTCCTACTACTAAATTCAGAAAAAACAGAGATTCTAATTTTTGGACCAAAAACTACTTCACGCAGTAACCTAGAATACTGTCTAACACTTGATGGCTGCTCTGTTAAGGCTTCGTTGTCAGTTAGGAACCTGGGTGTGCTCTTTGATACCAATCTTTCATTTGAAGGCCATGTTATTAGCATCTGCAAAACCGCATTCTTCCATCTTAAAAATATATCTAAACTACGACATATGCTCTCAATGAAAAATGCAGAACAGTTAGTTCATGCATTCATGACCTCAAGGCTAGATTACTGTAACGCTCTACTGGGTGGTTGTTCCTCCCGCTTGATAAATAAACTACAGCTCGTACAAAATGCAGCAGCTAGAGTTCTTACTAGAACTAGGAAGTATGACCATATTAGCCCAGTTCTGTCATCACAGCATTGGCTTCCTGTTAAACATCGTATAGCGAGCTCTGAGTGAGCTCTTAATGCATTATAGTCCTTCACGTTTATTGCGATCTCAGAATTCAGGCCAGCTGATAATACCGCAGGCGGTAGATCCTTCTCCTTTTTGGCACCCAAACTCTGGAACAATCTTCCTAGCATTGTTCGGGATGCAGACACACTCTGTCAGTTTAAATCTAGACTAAAAACACATCTCTTTAACCTGGCATACACATAACACATTATCAATTTATATTTTCAAATCCGTTAAAGGATTATTAGGCTGCATAAATTAGGTCAGCCGGAACCGGGAACACTTCCTATAACACCAGATGTACTCGTTACATCAGAAAAAGAATGGCATCTACGCTAATATTAGTCTTTCTGTTTATCCCGAGGTTTACCGTAGTCAACCGGATCCGGGCCGTATCCAGCTGAGACCAAGGACCTGCGCCTTGACACGATCACAACGCAGCCCTGAAGTATCAGCAGAGATCGAGTCGACTAGATCATCCATGGTGAAGACATCATCAACACGACAGCCAGTGCCACAGTTCCTCAACAAACCGACCATACCGGCGTGATGAATACGTTCCTCAATTGGACACGACCACAACGCAGCCCTGAAGTATCAGCAGAGATCGAGTCGACTAGATCATCCACTGTGAAGGCCTCATCGACACGACAGCCAGTAGCACAGTTCCTCAACAAACCGTCCATACCGGCGTGATGAATACGATCCTCAACTGGATGGAACTGAAATAAATACTTTGAATGTTGCGATCCTATCAGATTTATGATAGCAACCTGATTCGTAACAAAGCACTGTTTGCCAGAGGAGAACTGGCCCCCCGACTAAGCCTGGTTTCTCCCAAGGTTTTTTTTTTCTCCATTTTAACACCTATTTGCCACTTGTTTGCCACCTGATGTCACCTGTTGGAGTTTGGGTTCCTTGCCACTGTCGCCTTTGGCTTGCTTAGTGGGGACACTTGACATTTGACTTGATATTCAACAGTATTCTTGACATTTATTCAACAATGCTTTGATCTGCCTGCATTGACACTATTCTTGAAGAGCTGCTGTGCAGCAAAAATTATGTACCAGTTATCAATGTAAAACTGCTTTGATACAATCTGCATTGTAAAAAGCGCTATATAAATAAAGGTGACATAGCTGTGAAATTTCTCAAATCCAAGGACAAATCCGAGGCATTCTTTTTCGATCCGAGCATATCTACACTCAGATTGAGTCATCGTCCTAGAGGCATAGGATCTCGGTTTCCAGCCGTCAGCATTTGCTTGGAGTAAGACTGCGCCCAGACCATCCTTTGACGTGTCTGTGGAGATTTTGATTCTCTTAAATGAATCAAAATAGGTGAGAACTGGTTCTTTTGTCAGTGTTGACTTGAGCATTTTCCATTCTTGCTCGTGTTTAATTGTCCACTTAGCTCTGTTTAACTTGAGTCCATATTTCCGAACTCTTTGAAGTAGCTGGAAAAGTCTCTGATTGTGTTCCTGCATTGAAGATCCCCAAACCACTATGTCATATCGACATTTGCACAAACTCCCTCCAGTCCTTCTATGATGTGCTCCATGGCACGATGAAAGATTTTTGAGGCTTAAATTATTCCAAAGGGTAGACGTAGAAATGAATACCGTCCAAAAGGTGTATTGCATTGTACGTGCAGTATTTGGTACTGACTTCATTAAGCTTCAATTGCCAGAAATCCTGCGAAGCATCCAACTTGCTGAAGAACCGTGCACCAGTCATTTCACTTGTGATCTCCTCATGCTTTGGAATCTGGTAGTGCTCCCTTTTCATGTTTGCATTCAAGTCTCGTGGATCCATGCATACTCTCAGATCACCATTTTTCTTTTTAACACAGACCATTGAGTTTACCCAGTCTGTAGGCTCTTCCACTTTTTTAATTACTCCTAGAGCTGTCATTTTATCAAGTACCTTTTTTTAGTTTTTCTTTCAGGGGCATGGAAACCCTTATTGGAGCGTATGCTACAGGGTGAGCATCTTCTTTGAGCTGAATTTTGTAAATGAATGGTAGAGCTCCCAGTTCTTTGAAAACACCATTGAATCTGTGAACAATGTTATCTGTAGTTTCCTGTTGTGTTGCTGTTACATCATGACATTGATGCAGTACACTCTTTTTACCAGTCCTAATTCCTTGCAGGCTTTGTCACCAAGGAGAGACTGATGATCATCTGGGACTACAACAAAGAGCAGGTGATGAGTTTTGTTCTTGACACATACTCTGAGTCTGCACACACCTTGAGTCTTTATTTCCTGTCCGTTGTAGATTTTGAGTGACAAAAGGTTTCTGTTTATCCAGGGCTTGATTTTCATTTCCTTTAAGTCACTTGTGCTTATGAGATTGGCCTTCACTCCTGTATCAAGTTTAAACAGCACAATAACTCCATTGACTTGTAGTGATACAATCCATTTGTCTTTAGATACACAGTTCACATCAGAGTCATTTCTTTCATTTGTTTCGTATTCTTGCTGAATACTTTGTGTCACCATTGATCATGCCCACAAATAAAGTGTCTGACAATTCTGTCTCTTCCACAACATGCACATTGGTTGATGGTATTCTTTGAAAAACACTGCTTAGCAAAGTGGTTCATGCCTTTGCATTTTGCACATTGCTTTTGTAATGACTGAGACAAATCAGACACATTTATTTGTTAGTTAACCAATAGTTTTAAGCTCACTCTGGGGTCTGGCTTCCATCCCTCGAGAAGTTCTTAGTTACAAGTTTTATTGCACCAAAGAATGTGGCTGCTGCACTGAGAGCAGAGAAGAGACACACAAAAACGTGCATCTTTCCTGCATTATCCACACATAAAACAGACTCTCTTGCATTAATGTATAGACAGACTGTTCTATAAATGAACATGCACATTCCCAGGAAAATATTTAAATGCTTGTGTATGCGGTATGTCCATACCTGTGCAACACATCAGTATTACAAGAATCTTTAATAGTTCTTATTCAAAAACTCAGCTTGTTAATCTTTCTTAGTCGTAAAAGCCCTGACAGGTGTTGTCGCCCGGAAATACAACACCTTCATTGGCTACATCAACTTTAAGAGGTTGGACTTTGACCAGAGGTTAAAAGCTAGAGAACAATGCCACTCCTTCTCTTTCCTTGCTTCTGGGACCACTGAACAGACGTCTCCTTGCTGCAGGCCTCTTCAGGCCAAGGCCTGTAGGCCTAGGCCTGCAGGCCTCGGCCTACAAACCAGCCATGTGCTCAACATCCAACATAGAAAAGACTGGCAACAACTTCAGATGAAACCCTCAAGATCTCTCCTCAACCTGCAGATCCGACACTCCTCAGCCTAAACGCATCTTGCAAGTATTGTACATTTGAACACTAAACAGCAATTTAGTATTGATTTGTAATAATCTTGCTATTGCTGAAGAAACTGATGATTCCTTTCCAGATTGTCTTTGACTTTTTCCTATAGCTCTAGTAACAGTACCTCTTCCAGTTCAACTCTATCATTACTCATTCTGACCTACGTATGTGTGTGACCTTTGTGTATGTAATGTTATGTGTTTGTTTGTTAGTTTAGTTATGTGTTGGTGAGTTAGTTAATAAAGACTGTGCACAATACCTGTTTGGTTCTGACTCCGTCTGCTAATAAATTGCCTCTTAATTGATTTAGATCCTGACTACATGCTCTAAGTAGCACGGTACAATAAGAATGTTATTTTTCCATAACCTGGAAATTAACATTTCTTAGAATTAATATACAATCAACACTTGAGTGTTCACTGCACGACAGGTTAATTGATTGTAATATTAAGCTTAATGTAGCTATATCCAGTTAATCTGATTAACAGATTTACATATTCATAATTAATCATAATTAATAATCATATTGAGTTATGAATAATTATTAATATTTCCCCTTTGAGTTAATTCGCTACAGCTTTTGGTGGAGAACGAGGAAATCATTTTAAGCAATTGTTTGCAGATGGACCAGTAATCAATCATGTGTTTTTGCATAATCTTTATTAACATCTTATACATGCAAATACAAATTTCTGATAAAATCAGCAAAACTGGGGCTTGAATGCACATTCCCTTGAACGGCAGAACGTTCCTCGATGCTATAATGCATGTTTAAATTGTACGAAGAAGCTAACCTGAAATTATCGAAGAAATCATAATTTCAGTTTCTAAACGAGCGTAAGACTTTTTCTGACGACGGAATCTCAGATTAGCAGCGCGTACAAAAGGGTACCAAATAAATTAACCTGAGCTTGGGCGAAGAAACCCCCACTTTCAGCTTTAAATGCATAAGTCTTTTTCTGACGATGGAATCTCAGATTAGCAGCACGGACAAATAAACTAACCTGATCTTGGGCGAAGAAATACCCACTTTCAGCTGTAAATGCATAAGCCTTTTTCTGATGACGGAATTCCAGATTAAGCAGCATAAATTTACCTGTGTGACGAAGAAATCTCACTACAGCGTTTGTAATGGTGTTCTGGGCGATGCTCCTCAGTCACTGATTAAGGCCTTTTTACTATTCGTTACGTCACTGTATTCATATTAATGCACTGGACCACACATATGAAACACACGCAACAAATTTGTGTTGTAAATTTTAAGTTCTGATCGTGTTGCAGGCTGGCATTGGTCTCCTGGCAACGCATGACAACAGAGCGTGTTAGAGCAGACACCTCAAAAAGTCTGATAGCATCACACCCACATCACAGACTGTTGTGCAAACAACAAACCGCGTGTAGCCAAATCTAGCTCTATAGAAACCCTACACGTATACCCTACAAGTTAAAACCCTTTACCTCAACTAAAAGCTGCTAGCACCCTGCTAGCACCTAGACACGTGCAAGCATGAAGCATTCAAGCCAAAGACTTTATAGACTTTGGGATCCTTTTTAGGAGGGATTTTGATTTGAACTGTTGATGGGAACACAAAGCGTTGTGAAGCTCAGAATCAAACGAATCAGTTGAGTCACAAACGATTCACTGTTTCAAACTGCTCAAAGTGCCCCTTGCAAGTCAGAACAGTAAGCCTAGCGAAGACTTAACGAGACATCTTTAATAAGCCATTCACAAATGTTTTATTGAAGTTGTAATCAATTAAAAGTGATCAATGAATC
Source organism: Megalobrama amblycephala (assembly GCF_018812025.1). Classification (NCBI taxonomy): domain Eukaryota; kingdom Metazoa; phylum Chordata; class Actinopteri; order Cypriniformes; family Xenocyprididae; genus Megalobrama; species Megalobrama amblycephala. The sequence goes on along the minus strand of NC_063045.1, from coordinate 8,361,535 downwards.
ATCTAATATCCTTAAACATGAGGTTTCTGTTAAGACATGATATTTCAGTAAACTGTAGAGCTTGTTAATGAAAACTGGACTATACCAGACAAACATGACAATACGTCTCTTCCCTTTGTCAAATGTGTCATTCAAATGTGTTATACACATTTCATATACAATTCAGGTATAGACATGGGTTCATGGGACTTAGAGATGAACCATTGGCATTTCAAATCACTTTGAAACAGCTAGGACGCATCACGAAGCCTTGTTTACTGAAATCACGTGACTTTAGCAGTTTGACACACGCTCCGAATCACTGATGCAAGACAAATGATTCACTTGAGTTCCAAAGCTTCAGAAGGCATGCCTCAAAGGCACACATCTCTGGTTTAAATCATTTGTATGTGTGTGTGTGGTGTCACTCACTCTGTTAAGTCTGAGTATCTCTATTCAGCCAAGTTGAACTTAGTTAAATTAAAAAAAATTTATTAAATCAATTTTGTCTGTTTACCTTTCCTTTAGATTCCTAAATCTTTAAGGAAATTCTAATTTCATTTTTATTTCGACTTTATTCCTCCTCTGTGTGTTTTATTTTATTTCATTCACATTTAAGCCTGAATATCTCTATTCGCCAAGTTGGATTTAATTAAACCTAGCATTTAATTAAATCAACTTGGGGTACTCAACTCCCCTTTAGGTTCCCTAGAGCTAAAAGGACCTTCGGTTTTTACCCTATTTGTTTTTCTGTTACTTTAACACCACCATATTCCCTCTTTTTATAGGATTACAGTAGTTCTAGAAACTGTTGTTTCCTTAATGACGCACAATGAGTTATAGGCAGTGTTGGGGAGTAGTTAACTACATGTAACGGCGCTACTAGTTTAACTACATTTTTCAGTAGCTTGTATGTAGTTCAGCTACTTTTAAAACAGTGTAGCTTTTCCAGTAGTTAACTAAATTTTCCAGCAAATAGCGGTGTAGCGTGACCAAAAGCTACAAGCTACTTACATTCCGTTTTGCGTTCTGCTATGCATTGAAGCAGCACAGCGTCTTCAGATCACAAACTAAGACCTTGCATTACCGCCATCTATTGTTATATCACGCATCTTGCGGCTTTATCAGTTCAGCAGTTCATCGAGAAGAGATCGTCTGGTGATTATGTAAAGAACAGGAGTGGGTTCACACTGCACAAATTGATTAGTAAAGGTTGCCCTTAATTTATAAACAAATGATTAAAACGCTGTCTGTGTCGAAGACTTCAAGAACATACAGGTGAACAATATCACTTTTAAATTGATTGTCCTGCTTTATTGCAGTCTATATCAAATGCATGCGCGAACTATTTTATTACAGTGGTGACCCGCCTTAGTCTGTCCCGCCAGTTTTATAATGAATATAAGATCACTAACGCTGTGTTTTGAGTCATTGCACAGAAAACAAAATCGCAACATAGCTTAGTGCGCTAATCACACGGCAAAGGCTGATCTAATAAAATCGCATGATTCGCGTCTCAAATCTTCATCACTGCATTTGCTGTGAGTTTAACCTGCATTTTTCTGTGTATCCAATTTAAGTTCCGGTTCGGTTTAAGGGCAGGTCCGGTTCCAGAATCAAATCATTGAGGGTGCCTCTGAAATAAGTGAGGGTGCTAGTAAAGTGCAGATGTAACGGCTCCACCAATAGCAATGTATAGTGAGACATTTAATATTTTAAGTCATTTTACAAATAATTGGAATAGAATTTCAAAAATATTGATACAAAAATCTGAATATTTTTCTGCATTTACATTGCTTATCATTATTCTTATAATTGCATGTTTTTGTCCCATGTTATGGTTATGGTAGCAATTTTGAGCACGAATCCTGCATTTATATGTAGAAATCACTTCTGAAACTGCAGAGTGCAATTGGTGGTCGGTCCTCTCATTGTTACAACAGAGACGGCTCGGAGGCAGATGTAAAAGCAAGTACAGTGTTTTATTGATATCAGCAGAGATAACGGTGAGTATATGGCAATGACAGAAGCTTGGTATGTTGATAGAAGAATAGATACTGTCCTTTTGTTGATTGTAGGATGAATACGGAAGAGCACGCTGGAGACTGGGAACACTCACACACAGTTGGAGAAGCACACGAGGAAGACTGGAGACACTGGAGACATTGGAGACAGGTAAGTAGCATATTGGAGTCCTTAAGGTAAGTACACATGGAGATGTGGTACGAACGAGACCAGACAGTGACTGTGTGTGAGTGTGGGGTTTTTAAGGTGGAGGTGATTGCTGAGTTGATGACGTGCAGGGACAGTACCCCCCCTCCCACGGCCCGCTCCTGAGGGCCGAGGACCCCGACGTCGTGGTGGTCATCCTCTTGGGCGTGGGGCAGGTCTGTCAGGGTGGCTGGCGTGGAATGCTTGTAGAAGATTGGGATCGAGGAAATCGTTTCTAGGGACCCATGAGCGCTCCTCTGGGCCGTAGCCTTCCCAGTCGACAAGGTATTCAAGTAGACCACCACAGCGCCGGGAGTCCAGTATCTCGCGAACCTCGTATGCAGCACCGTCATCCAGGATGAGTGGAAGGGGGGGCTCGGCGGCTGCCACGTCAGGTTCTGTGGAGGGAGAAACAGGAGGATGGTGAGGTTTTAATAGGGAGACGTGAAAGGTTGGGTGAATCTTGTATTGAGGTGGAAGTTGCAAACGATACGTGACTGGGTTGATCTGTCTGGTGATGGTGAATGGGCCAATGAAGCGAGGACTCAGCTTCTTGCAGGGCAGACGCAGCCTGATGTCCTTGGTTGACAGCCAGACCTTCTGCCCTGGTTGGTAGGATGGAGCGTTGGAGCGCCGAAGGTCTGCTGTCCTCCTGCGTCTGCGCAGGGCTCTCTGCAGTTGGTGGTGAGCTGAGTCCCATACCCTCTCGCTCTCCCGGAACCAGTAGTCGACTGCAGGAACGTTAGCGGGGGTTGGTAACCGAGTACGCGTTGAAAGGGTGTTAGTCCGGTGGAAGGCTGGTGGAGAGAGTTCTGGGCATACTCGGCCCAACCCAGATACTGGTTCCAGGAGTTCTGGTGGCCATGACAGAAGGTACACAGGAAGTGGCCAATCTCCTGGATCTTCCGTTCCGTCTGCCGTTCGTCTGAGGATGGTAGCCGGATGACAGACTGACGGTCACACCCAGGAGTGACAAGAAGGACTTCCAGATACAGGAGATGAATTGGGGCCCTCGGTCTGATACGATGTCTTCGGGGATTCCATAATATCGAAAGATGTGGTTAAACATGAGTTCGGCAGTAGTTAAGGCGGTAGGTAGACCCTTCAGGGGGATGAGACGGCAATGCTTTGGAGAATTGGTCTACTACCACGAGGACACAGGTGTGACCATCCGATGCGGGGAGATCCCTGATAAAGTCTACCCCCAGGTGTGACCATGGTTACTCAGGAACGGGCAGCGGAGTGAGCTTGCCGGCTGGCAGATGACGAGGGCTCTTGGAGATGGCGCACTCCCTGCAGCCCTGCACGTACCTTCTGACATCCCTGGCCATGTTGGGCCACCAGAAGCGCTCCTTAAGCAGCGAGAGGGTCTCATTGACCCCCGGGTGGCCAGTGCCAAGTGATGAGTGGGCAGAGTGTACAAGTGGAGTGCGACGTGTCCGGGTGACGTACTGAAGGCCCTGGGGACAAACCGGCGGAGTGTAGGAGGAGGCATTGGAGGAGGGTAGAGTTTTTTCTGACCACTGGATGGGGCTCACGAAGATGGACTCTGGAAGGATGGTTTCAGGAGATTAATTCTTTTCCTCAGGAGCATGGAGACGGGATAAGGCATCAGCTTTAATGTTCTTGGAGCCAGGGCGATAGGAGATAGTAAAATCAAATCTGGAGAAGAACATGGCCCAGCGGGCTTGACGAGGATTGAGTCTTTTGGCAGCTTTGAGGTATTCCAAGTTTTTATGGTCGGTGAGTACTTGAAAGGGATGATTGGCTCCCTCCAACCAATGCCTCCATTCCTCCAGAGCAAGCTTGACGGCCAGGAGCTCATGGTCACCGATGTCGTAATTGACCTCCGTCGGGTTGAGTTTGCGGAAGAAGAAGGCACATGGATGGAGTCTACTTGGATTCCTCTGCTGCTGTGAGAGTACCGCTCCCACTCCTGTGGTGGAAGTGTCTACCTCGATGACAAAGGGCAGGTCAGGGTCCGGGTGGACGAGGAGGGGAGCGGTGGTGAAGGCTTTCTTGAGGGCTTCGAAGGCGTTGGTGGCATCTTCGGACCAGGACAGAGACCTGGGCTGGTGACGGAGGAGGTTGGTTAGTGGATGGACGATGGAACTGTAGTTTTTGATGAAGCGACGGTAGAAATTGGCGAAGCCTAGGAAGCGTTGGAGTTCTTTGATGGTTGTCGGAGCAGACCAGGACTTGATGGCTTCTACCTTCCCCTCGTCCATCCGGATGCCACTGTGATCAATGAAGTATCCCAGGAAGTGGACTGAGGGTTGGTGAAAGGAGCACTTTTCTGCCTTGAGGAATTGATGGAATTGCCGTAAGCGTTGGAGGACCTCCGCAACGTGGTGGCGATGTTCGGCCAGGCTCCGGGAGTATATTAAGATGTCATCTATGTACACCAGTACAAACTTGTGGAGGAACTCCCGGAGCACCTCATGAATGAAATCCTGGAATACGGAGGGGGCGTTGACAAGTCCATAGGGCATGACCAAGTATTCATAATGGCTAGTGGGCGTGACGAAGGCGGTCTTCCACTCGTCCCCCTCGCTTATCCGGATGAGGTTGTACGCGCTGCAGAGGTCCAGTTTAGTGAACACAGTGGCACCACGGAGATGTTCCAGGGCCGCTGGGACGAGGGGAAGTGGATACCGGAACTTTACTGTTATCTTGTTTAAGGATCGATAATCTATGCAGGGCCGCAGGCCTCCGTCCTTTTTTGCCACGAAGAAGAAACTTGAGGCAGCAGGAGAAGTAGACGGGCGTATATATCCTTGGTTAAGGGCCTCTTCAATGTATTCTTCCATGGCCTTCTCCTCCGGCACTGACAGGGGGTAAATCCTTCCCCTAGGCACTGGCTCACCCGGTAACAGATCTATGGCACAGTCCCATGGCCGGTGTGGAGGTAGCTTGGAGGCTCGTTGCGGGCAGAAGACGTCACTGAAGGAGGCGTAACAGGATGGAATGTCGGTGGAGCATTTCTCGAAGGGGCTTTCAATGGAAGTAGTACAGACGGAGATCTTCTTGGAACATGGAGACTTGGGAACTGGAAACTCGGAGAAGCAACTGGAGAAACAGTGTTCGCCCCACTTCAGGATCTCGCCCGTGCACCAGGAGATGGTGGGGCTGTGCTGTTCGAGCCACGGGTGCCCTAAAACCACGTCTGCGGTGGAATCCTGCAGAACCAGCAAATGGATGTCTTCAACGTGTAGGATACCTACACGGAGCTGAAGGGGTCCCACACAACGGCTGATCCTCTTCCGGCTCAGGGGTTTGCCCGTGATGGAATGGACTTGGTAGATGGTCGGAGAGGGCGAGGTTTTGAGCTTGAGTTGTCGACAGAGGGAGCCAGAGATGAAGTTTCCTGCTGACCCTGAATCGAGGAGCACCACCACTGGAACAGATACATCAACCGCAGTAAGGTTTACAATAGTAGTGAGTGGTTTCATCTTCTTAATGGAGGGAATGATGGCTGTAGGACTTGGCCTATTTATTAGCTCAATTAATTATAACGAGGGGTCATTAACTCTCTGAGGTCTGAAAACGTGCCGGCGCGTTTTGCAGTTTTTTTTTTTCACATTGCAGCAAAACAGACTTAAAATACTCCGTCATTTTTTGTCATAGAGACATAAGTAATATATCAATTGAAACTATAGAATATCTTCTTTTATTTGTATACATTGAGTAAAAACACAATGTTGTGCTTTTTGTAAAATAAAGAAAACTAACATGATGCGTGATTTCTCCTCTCCCCTCTGAACGAAGTCCAATCTGATAGTTCTCAGAAAATGAACTGTAACTTAGTGAATACTAATCACAGAAAAATTAAACTTATGTCTAAAAAAACGTTAAGATGTCAGGTTTTAAATCATGTAAGTCAAATCGAAAACAAACCTTCTGTGTTTATGTAATCTGTATGAAAAGAGAGCCATGTCAGAAGTCTGTGATTCAGCTCATTATCTGCTAATGCGGCCACGCCCACAGAGCCAGCGTATCCCTGCCTGACTTCACCCATATGCATCATGAGCCCCTATCGAGAGCCTGTTGCTACCCCCTGTTGAAGCTCGCTACAACAGGCATCACTCCAAGGCCAGGTGTGTTGTTGAGCGGGCTTTTGGCATGCTAAAAGCACGCTGGAGGTCAATTTTTTTCAAAGCTCTGGAGGTGAACCCCAACTTTGTACCCACTGTTGTGACATGCTGTGTCATCCTTCACAACATGTGCTTTGCCAATGGTGACATAATTGAAGATGAAGATGTGATCAGCGATGATGACGATGATGAAGATGATGAAGATAACGCAGAACCCCAAGACGTAATGTCTGGCGATGCCATGAGGAACCGTCTGGCAGCAGCAGTTTCTGCACCTGATATCCATGTCCCAGCCCTAATGGAACATGATTATGTTTAAAATTAATATTGTTTATTCTTGTCTTTTTGTTTATTTCAACATCAAGTACAAAACATCACACACACGATAAAAATAAATAATTATTATTTCAGTTATCTATATTATTTGAGTTCTTCTGACTGAATTAAAGACATACTGAAGAAAAAAAATCACTTTGTTGTTTGTGATGTTTTAGTAAACTTTAAAAGTTGATTATTGCATTATTGCTTGACGTTTCAGCTTGAGGGGGGAGGGGGGGAGGGGACCTAGCCAGTCGATTTGGTCAGTCACATTTACATTATTTGAGATATTTGTATAGTAACCTTGCAAATCTACACTTTATGTACCATTCAAGTGGTTTTACTGAATCTGATTACTGGATCAGCAGCAAGCGAGAGGTTGTCTTGGCAACCATCGCATGCGAATTGCGCTACGTCTATTTTTGAACGGTTCGCAATGAACACGTTGCAAATAATGCCATATAAACATGTTTGTCAACAGAATGGCAAAGTGTGTTTTTTTTTTCTAAACAATTCAAGGAGTTGTAATTACTCGCTGCTTTAAAACAAATATTTGTTGGGCAGGGCGCACAATAAGCAGGCATACAAACACTTCATGTTTAGTAAATCCTACAGGAAATCGCCGATTAAGCAGTTTATATTATAAGATCTATGCTTAAGTTTTGCTCTGTCTAAATTTAATAACATTTGCATGTACATGGTCCTCTTCCTGACATTAATGCTAGAGCCGCTACAACCGCTACGTCCTGCTGGTCAGATCACCTTTATGAGATTGTCTGGGTCCGGATTTAACAAACACGGCATCGGAATCTTCATCTGACTTTATTTTGGTTAGCTCAGGATTTCTCTGAAGTTGTAGGACATAAAACAAACGCTGAATATCCATTCACGCCACACTACAGACGAGCAGTATGTTCCATAGGCTATTATTATCCGTAAAAATGCAGATTCGTCACGTGATAACTTCTTTAAGCAAATGAGAATGGGGAAGGCAATAGGAAGTTTAATTTGATTTATACATTTATTTACAAAAAAAAACATTAAAAATGTATTAAATTAACTACATTATATATATAGTACCAACATTTGGGTACTAAAATATTAACATTATTACCAATACTAAAATATGATTAATTAAATAATGGGGTGGCCCACTAGCTACATGGATTATTGGTAGATAAGAAAAATGTAATGGGACACCTTTGTTTTAAATTACTATATATATATATATATATATATATATATATATATATATATATATATATATATATATATATATGTGTGTGTGTGTGTGTGTGTGTATATATGTATGTACAATTTTGGGGTCAGTAAGATTTTTTTATGTTTTAAAAGAAGTATATTCTGCTCACCAAGCCTGCATTTATTTGATTAAAAATACAAACAAAAATAGTAATATTGTGAAATATTATTCCAATGTAAATCAGCTGTTTTCTATGTGAATATATTTTAAATGTAATTTATTCCTGTGATCAAAGCTGAATTTTCAGCATCATTACTCCAGTCTTCAGTGTCACATGATCCTTCAGAAATCATTCTGATATGATGATTTGATCCTCAAGAAACATTAATTATTATTATCAGTGTTGAAAACAGTTATTTACATTTTTATTTAATGATGCTATGATGAATAGAAAGTTCACAAGAACAGCATTTGTCAGAAATCTAAATCTTAAACACTACCGTTCAAAAGTTTGGGGTCAGTAAGAATTTTAATTTTATTTTGGGGGGGATATTTATCTCCTGTGAGCTTCTATTAAAGTCTCTTTTAGAGTGCATACCTTCTTTGTATTCTCATTTTTGGGGGATAGAAATAAAATTAATCAATACTTTTATTCATCAAGGATGAGTTAAACTGATCAAAAGTTACAGTAAAGACAATTATAATGTTAGAAAATATTCTATTTTAAATAAATGCTGTTCTTTTGAAATTTATTCATCATAGCATCATGAAATAAAAATGTAAATAACTGTTTTCAACATTGATAATAATCATAAATGTTTCTTGAGCATCAAATCATCATATTAGATTGATTTCTGAAGGATCATGTGACACTGAAGACTGGAGTAATGATGCTGAAAATTCAGCTTTGATCACAGAAATAAATTACACTTTACTATACATTCACATAGAAAACAGCTGTTTTAAATTGGAATAATATTTCACAATATTACTGTTTTTGTTTGTATTTTTAATCAAATAAATGCAGGCTTGGTGAGCAGAAGATACTTCTTTTAAAACATTAAAAAAATCTTACTGACCCCAAACTTTTGAATGGTAGTGTACATATATATAAAAAATAAACTGTTAAGCACACCACAGAAAGCCGCAAATGTATAGCTGTTAATTTGTTTATTTTCAGACAGATTAACTTAAATACTGAGATACTTCTTTAAAGTACTTTGTTGTGTGCTGTTTCAGCATCAGCACTACTAGCAAAAACAAGGTGAAAAACAGTCAATAAATAATAAAAAAACAATACATAATGTATAAAACCATAAAAAAACATAAAATAATAATAAATCAATCATTTTTGGAAAGTGATTTGGCAAGGACTTCCATTAAACTGAGGAACCTCTCCTCTCTTGCTGCAACTTCTCTCCTCATCTCTGCATCCCTCCGTCTCATTTCTTCATCCCTCATCTCCTCTCTCCTCAGCATTCTCACCCTGAACTCGTCCTCTCTCCTCCTGGCTTCTTCCTCTCTCTGTTTTGTCTCTTCATATCGTCTTGTCTCTCTTTCTTCCAACTCTCTTGTTCTTCTTTCCTCTCTCTGCTGGGCTTCTTCCTCTCTCTTTGCCTCTCTTTCTTCCATCTCCTTGAGGTATGTCAAAAGGTCCCCTTCGCTTCTTCTCTTCCTGTTTGTTGGTGCCAAATCAGATGGGCCAGCAACAGAGGATGAGGAACTATTGACAACATCCTTGCTGCCAGACTGGATGAGCAGTGGTGGGGTGATGGACGGCTTACACCCTAATGCAGCATCCATCACCCCATACCACTTCCAGGAGGCTGCTGTAGATTCCCCACCCTCTGTGCTGACCCCTCCCCTATCTGTGGACACTTAAGGTCCTGTAACAATCAAGTAACAAGCAAACAACAAGCAAAATAAATAAATGAATAGCATGAAAATAAAGTCGTTCACAATCACAAATACAAGCAAACAAAAAAACAAAAAAAACAAAAAAAAAACGTACTCGGTTACTAACGTAACCTCGGTTCCCTGAGATACGGAACGAGTACTGCGTATGGGGAAAAGTCTCATTGGTTCACTCATAGACAAGTTGTTGAACCAATGACGGCGCGGCATAGCTGCGCGACCTATGGCGAGAGAGCGCGCGAACTTTCCCGCCGAAATGGGCGGGGTAAAGGGCTATATAAGCAGGCGTTTCGCCATAGGATTTCAGGCCAATCAACTGAAGCGACGACACTGAAGCCGCAGCCTCGTGGCACCGCAAGTAACGCAGTACTCGTTCCGTATCTCAGGGAACCGAGGTTACGTTAGTAACCGAGTACGTTCCCTTTCGATACTTCACTCGTACTGCATATGGGGAACGAATTCAACCGCGCCGTGCCACTGCAGGGAACGACATAACTTGTTTTGGACACCGAGAGGGGACCAAGAGAGCAAGTAAGAAGGCAAAGCCGTCGTAAACCCTTGTTACACTACAAGAGGAGATGACTCCTGATCGGCGAGAGGCGGAACTCGAAGAGGCCGCTTGGTTACACCGAGAGGACCCGGGCTTGTAAGGCCGGAACGTCCAGATGATAAAATCTGACAAAAGTGGACGGCGAGGACCAGCTGGCTGCCTCACAGATGTCTTTAATGGAAACTCCATTAGACCAGGCCCAGGAGGAAGCCATTCCTCTAGTGGAATGGGCCCTAACTCCTAAGGGGCATTGAATGTCCAGGGAGGAGTAACAGAGATTAATCGCGTCGACTATCCAACGCGAGAGACGTTGCTTTGAGACCGAAGACCCTTTGGTGCGGCCACCAAAACAGACAAAGAGCTGATCTGATTGCCTGAAAGGCTGTGATCGCTCTACATAGGTCCTCAATGCCCTGACAGGGCAGAGTAACTTCAGCTCCTGTTCATCCGCGGAGGGAGGAAGAGCAGAGAGCGAAATGACCTGAGCTCTAAACGGAGTAGAGAGCACCTTGGGGACGTAGCCATGCCTAGGTTTCAGCACGACCTTAGAGTCATTAGGCCCAAATTCGAGGCACGTAGGGCTCACAGAGAGGGCCTGCAAATCGCCAACACGCTTGACCGATGCTAGTGCAAGTAGCAGAGCGGTTTTCAGGGTTAAAGGCCTGAGGTCAGCTGAACTCAGTGGCTCGAAGGGGTTTCCTTTGAGAGCCCTAAGGACCAAAGAAAGGTCCCAAGTGGGAACAGTAAGGGGACGAGGAGGATTTAATCGCCTCGAACCCCTTAAGAAACGAACCACAAGGTTGTTCCGACCCACTGACTGGCCAGCGATAGGAGCATGAAACGCTGAGATGGCTGCTACGTATACTTTGAGCGTTGAAGGGGCGCGCCCCAGATCCAAACGCTCTTGGAGGAAGGACAGTATCGGTGATACGTCACACTCCACGGGGTCTATGTTGCGTGTGGAACACCAATCAACAAAGACCGACCATTTCTGGGCGTAGAGGCGTCTCGTGGACGGGGCTCTCGCCTGAGATATGGTCTCTAGTACGTCCCTGGGAAGGTCAGTCGGCTCCCATCGAGGGACCAGAGGTGTAGAGCCCAGAGCTCTGGCTGGGGGTGCCAGATTGTTCTGTTCGCCTGAGAGAGGAGGTCCCGTCTCAGGGGAATGGGCCACGGGGCTTTCGTGGAGAGCCTGAACAGCTCTGAGGACCAAGTCTGGCTCCTCCAGAGCGGGGCCACTAGAAGGACTCTGTGTCTGTCTTCCCTGACTCGCCTGATGACCTGCGGGATCAGTGCGATCGGGGGAAATGCGTAAAGGAGTGTGCTGGGCCAGGTGTGGGCCAGCGCATCGACTTCCTTTGAGAAATATGTTGGGCAATGAGAGTTGTCTTCTGAGGCGAAGAGGTCTACCTCTGCTCTCCCGAAGAGCTCCCAAATCTTGAAAACCATCTGGGGATGGAGCATCCACTCGTCTGAGGGGACGTTGCTCCGTGATAGCATGTCTGCACCCAGGTTGGTTTTGCCAGGTATATGAGTCGCCCTGAGCGACCGAAGCCTTGGTATTGCCCACTCCAGAAGACGTTTCGCCAGAGCGCATAGACGGCTGGACGAAAGACCGCCCTGGTGATTTATGTATGACACCACGGTCATGCTGTCCGATTGGACTAAGACGTGGCGTCCCGTCAAGTGAACCTGAAACGCTTGCAGGGCTTTCATCACTGCCAACATTTCGAGGCAGTTGATATGGAGATGGCTCTCTTCGTGGGACCACGAACCGAAGGCCGGTCTGCCCTCGCACAGAGCCCCCCAACCTGAGTTGGATGCGTCCGTCGAGAGCACCGTCCTTCGTGACACCGCCTGTAGAGGTACCCCAAGACTGAACCAAGCAGGGTTCATCCAAGGTTTCAGGGCTAAAAGACAGGCCCGATTGACCTTGAGACATAAGCGGCCGTGCCGCCAGGCATGTGGGGGACCCGGGATTTCAGCCAGAACTGTAGCGGCCGCATCCGAAGAAGGCCAAGCTGCAGAACTGGGGAGGCGGAAGCCATCAGCCCTAAGAGCCTCTGGAAGAGCTTCAGAGGAAGATAGGCTTTGTTCCTGACGGAAGCCGCGAGCTGCTGAATCACCAGGGCGCGCTCTGGCGAGACTACTGCCGTCATGCGGACTGAGTCGTAAACTGCCCCCAGAAACGAAATGTGCTGGCTGGGGAGCAGTGAGCTCTTGGCTAGATTGACCCTGAGACCCAGGCATTGGAGATGGCTGAGGAGCACGGATCTGTGGTGTTCCAGCTCGACTCGCGAATGGGCCAAAATGAGCCAATCGTCGAGGTAATTCAGAACCCGGATTCCCATCTGTCTCAGAGGGGAAAGCGCTGCGTTCATGCACTTGGTAAAAGTGCGAGGAGCCAGGGACAGCCCGAAGGGCAGGACTGTATATTGGTATGCCACCCCCTCGAACGCGAATCTCAAGAATCGTCTGTGAAGGGGGGCTATCTGGATGTGAAAATATGCATCTTTCAGATCCAGCGAGCAGAACCAGTCCTCGTGACAAATTTGTGCGAGGATCTGCTTCAGCGTCAGCATTTTGAATTTCCGTCTCATGAGGGAGCGATTCAAAAGTCTGAGATCTAGGATGGGCCTGAGGCCGCCATCCTTTTTGGGGACCAGAAAGTAACGGCTGTAAAAGCCTGACTCGCTCTCTGAAGGGGGAACTATTTCTATAGCCCCTTTCTTCAGTAAGGTCATGACCTCGGCCCGGAGGACGGGAGCGTCGTCTGGGTTCACCAAGGTTTGAAGCACCCCTCCGAAGCGACGGGGCCGTCGTGCAAACTGGAGCGAGTAGCCCTGCTTTATGATCCCGAGGATCCAGCTTGACACGTCGGGGATGGCCTACCAGGCCTCGGCCCGAGTGACAAGGGGTTGAATGATGTCGGATGACAGGCCGCCGGGTAGGGGGCCGTACACCGAAGGAGGTGGAAGAGGAAATTTGCTCTCTTTTAGAGGAAGTAAAATAGTGTTCGCCGTGAAAACGGCGTTTTGTTTGGGCGCAACATGTGTGGGCCCAGCTACAACACAGAGCATTTCTCCCACGCCCGGAATTAAACGAGGCGGAGGGGAGACTGCACGAGGGAGCTTTTGGGGTGGTCCGGTCGCAACGGGACATTCCCCAACCCTCTTCCTTCCTGCTGGATCAGGACATCTTCGGAGTCACCGGGTCCAGCACAATCTTGGGCCGGGGTCCCTGGCGTCTCGGGAAGGAGGTGTAACGAATGTAGCGGTTCGTACAGTTATTAATCAATTTATGGATGAAATATGAATATAATAATTCATAAGGTTATGAATAAATTATGATTCATATATCAACCCAACGGGGAATTAAACATATATTGTGAATCAATTACAACGAATTATAATCAATTACATATATGATTAGTTCTGGTTTAATAATTATCTAGAGAAACTGTTCGTTTGTCCAGCAAACTAAGTCCCTCACAGAATATTATAAACAGAGTTATTTTCTGGCCATGAAAATAACTAAAGCATAAAGCGATCGAAAAACGTTAAAGTGACTTGGGTTTTCAGCTGAAAGAACAAACAGAACAATCGAGCATGAATAACGTTTTAATATATGCAAACTACGAATACAGAGGTTATACATCTAAATATACAAGAAAATACACACCTATGTACAAGAATAGAAGTAGAGAAGGAAAGAGAGAAGGCAAGTAGCAAACTCACAACCAGTCCTAAGCCAGCACGGAAATCAGTTTCATCATCTAAGATTGAGAAACGGCAGTATACTTGCATTGGTTGCGTGTGTCGAATTTCAGGTTAGCGCTGGTGCAGTTCGTTGGCTTCCTCCGTTCAGCGGGAAGGTTTGAACTGAGGACGAGAGTGAGTTTCGCTGGAAGATGGCGATCCCGAAGCTGAGCGCGGTGGCAGCGCGTGGTCACCGGAGAGGTCCGGGAAAAACGTGCACGAGATGCTCGTGAGACAATCGGGAGAGAACCAAGAGATTGTGCGTCTTTGCTTTTATGACAGATAAGCCGACACACCTCCTTGAGGTGGGGTAGCCAATAACATGGGTGCAAAGTTGGCGGGAAAGCTTTCCCTTTGTTTTTGTCTTGCAAACTCATTTGCATGATTTACAAGGTTGGATTAGTGTTCATTTTCCTTCGAAGTACTATTAAAAATAGTACAATGCATTTGTCAGCAGTGTGACATACATTATGGAATAAATCAGATGAACAGCTTTCAAAAGAATCTAGACTTGACATATAAACGAAACATGTAGAAGAAGTTATGGTTTACAGACAAAATTACATTAATAGGAATGAAACTAGAATGGCTACAGTCATTTAAACTCTAAAATCTAAACACTAGGAAGCATATATGCACTTAAAATATAGCGGGTACACTTTGGCACAGTCATATCTTGAGAATAACTGTACATACCATCTCTAGGCATGTTTGTATATGTGTGTGTGTCTGTGTGTGTGTGTGGGGTGTGTGTGTGGAATTTGTCTGGTCAGTCTCTGGCGCTGAGTTTCTTGCCCACAACCGGGGGTTGATCCTTTGATGTTCCAAAAGCTAGGAAATTGGGTCCACTGTCTTACCTCGCCCAGGCCACAAAGATGTCAAATGGGCTCATCTTTGCAGACTGGTCGGAGCCGACTTAGTGATTAACGAACACAGTTCATCAGGTTAAAAGCATTCTGAAAACTCCAAAGTTTATTGATTGTCCTGATACATGTGCATATGCTACAGAGGATTGGCGCTTAGCAGGGTGAGGGCGCTGACGATGCTCCTTAGGCGGCGCTGCTTGAGAGGTGGATGGGGCAGGTTTGGTCTGCTGAGCCGGCGCAGTCCTGGGGCGGCTAGGAGCAGACGCAGAGCTGGAGCGCTTGGGCAGAAAGTGTCTCATGGCCTGAGACGACTTCTGCGCCGCTGTGAAGCGCTCGGTGAAACCATCCACCGCTGGCCCAAAAAGACCGGAAGGGGAGACCGGGGCGTCCAGAAAGGCCGTCTTATCCAGGTCCTTGATTTCCGTGAGGTTGAGCCAAAGATGGCGCTCAAGCACAACCAGGCTGGCCATGGAACGACCGATGGCCTGGGCAGTGGCCTTCGTGGCCCGCAGGGCTAGATCGGTGGCGCTGCGGAGATCCTTGAAGGCAGGTGCATCAATGCCGGACTCGTCCAAAGAGCGGAGGAGTTTGGCCTGGAACACCTGGAAGATCGCCATGGTGTGAAGCGCCGAAGCAGCTTGGCCCGCAGAGGTGTAGGCTCTTCCAGCCAGAGTAGAGGTGGTTCTGCAGGGCTTGGAAGGCAGGGCTCTTTTGGTCTTCCATCCCACAGCCGCGGGAGGACAGAGGTGAGCTGCCACCGCTTCATCCAGGGGCGGCAAATGCTCATAGCCCTTCTCTTCTGCGCCGTCGACAGCAGTGAGGGCAGAACGGTGTGTTGTGTGGAGGCGGGCGGAGTACGGAGCGCGCCACGACTTCGTAAGCTCCTCGTGCACCTCGGGAAAAAATGGAGCGGAACGCTGGCGAGGGGCTTGGCGGCGGCCTGGCAGGAACCACTCATCCAGGCGGCTACGCGATGGCTCCTCCGGAGGGGCCCAGTCGAGGTCTAGCTCTTCCACTGCTCTGGATAGGATGCGGAAGAGCTCGGCATCCATACCCTGGCCGTGATCAATGGGCTCCAGAGGAGGCGGGGGAGCAGGGTCGTCCGGCTCGCCAGCCCATCCTTCCGCTTCAGAAGCCGCAAGAGACATGGAGTCATCCGGCTCTTCGTCAGATCCTCCAAACGAGACGAGGTCGCTCGCATCTGCAGAGGGACGCTGCTCTGGTCGGGAGAACATGACGGGAGAATGTTCTCTCGGGGGAGAAGGCGAGGCACGCGGGGGCTGGGCCGACGTGAGCTCGCACAACTCGGGGCGCTGAGTCGCTCTACCCCGCTGTCTCTTCCTGGCCGGCTCGCAGGAGGAAGGAGACGGGAGGGCGCGAGCGGCGAGATCGCCTTCAGTGAAGAAGGCGACCCGCGAGCGCAGAGAACCGAGGCTCATGCTCTCGCAGTGCGGGCATTAGGCTCCAGCGAGCGCGCCGTCGGCGTGGGACTTGCCCAGGCACGCGACACACTCGCTGTGTCCGTCATCATCGTGCAGAGGGGCTCTGCACGTGCCACAAGAGTGGCGCGGCATTTGCAGCAACGCCGCCGCCGTTATAACGGCGATTGGGGGGCTCTTTTTAGAGCGGCGAGGGCCGCGGAAGCTCTTTTAGAGCGGTAGAACCGCTGAGGAAACGCTCTTTTAGAGCGGCAATAAGCCGCGGGAAAGCTCTCGAGGGGCGCACCGGATGGCGGCAGGAGACACGCTGAGAAGGCGGCCGAAAGCGGGAGCGGGAGGCGGGCGTCTCGAGGACGGCGCTCGGGGCGGCAGTCAGCGAGGGCGCCGGGGCTGTCTCCGACCGGCGAGTTCAGCTGGGTCCGCTGCGGGGCCTCTTCAGACGGCGGCGGGAGCTTCTCGAAGGCAGCGAGCTTCCTCAGGCTTCAGGTGGAGATCAGCGAGGAGATGCGTTGTCGTCGCTGAAGGAGAAAGGACTGAAATCCTATGGCGAAACGCCTGCTTATATAGCCCTTTACCCCGCCCATTTCGGCGGGAAAGTTCGCGCGCTCTCTCGCCATAGGTCGCGCAGCTATGCCGCGCCGTCATTGGTTCAACAACTTGTCTATGAGTGAACCAATGACGATGCAGTTACACTGCGTTATTGAAAAAGGCTTCAGTGACGGGGAAAAAGGGAGACTTTTCCCCATACGCAGTACGAGTGAAGTATCGAAAGGGAACTTACTTTGTATTTCTGCTTAAGGTTCTCCCATTTCTTTTTCACCCATGCAGCAGACACTTTTCCCTGCAGATTGTTCTGCTCTATAAAAGTTCTTATGGACAGACAAAAGAGATAAATTAGAGCTGCACAATATAGAAAAAAACGGACATTGCGATGATTTTTTTTTGTGTGTGTGCGCGATGTGTTTGGATGTGT
The DNA here is from genome assembly GCF_018812025.1 of Megalobrama amblycephala. Classification (NCBI taxonomy): domain Eukaryota; kingdom Metazoa; phylum Chordata; class Actinopteri; order Cypriniformes; family Xenocyprididae; genus Megalobrama; species Megalobrama amblycephala. The sequence continues at coordinate 8,344,232 of NC_063045.1, read as the reverse complement.
TAGACCTATACGTTATGAAAAAAAAAAATGTTTTTTTTTACCAGATGACTTGAATGGCTATAATTATTCTACAATGATTGGTTTGATTTTCCCCAGGTTTTTCCTTTTACCAGGTTATAGTCTTCCATGTAGGCTCATTTAACATGTTAAATATCGTTAGCCTGATACGATTTATTTAACATAATTCCACTGACACAACATATAGCCTAACACTTGAAATGAGAAGCAATGCTAGTCTCTCTGCTACATTTGAGTTTAATGTATAGGCTACTTTCTTTGCCGTGCGCAAACAAACAAACTCACTGACGCGGAAAGTTTTATTTATTTAATTACATCACAGCCTTCGCGATTTGACTATTGCATTAAGCAATGTCGATTCTAATTATATATCCTGCCTATCCTAACCATAGATCCACATAAAATGCAACATATCAATCTAAGGTCATTACTCACTCGAATCCTTTTATAGCAGCGTTTCTCTTGCCCGTGAAAACAGCATCATTGGTAGTTCGCCAAGTAATTAGATGTTCAGTGTGTTCATCTGACCCTACAAAATATAAGACGTGTTAATTAAGCCTAATATTAGCACAACAGTGACAAAATGACAATAAATTAGGCTATTTGCTTTATAAATGTATGCACTTTTACATTTAAACGCTGATGATGGCACATTCACATTGTTAACATGTTTGTCCGTCATGTTTGTTCACCTTATGGATCTTAAACTCCTCCCCCAAACGCAAGAGATTATGGGCAACACGAGCCGATAAAGTGTGCACGGATCAACACTTCGAAAATCTACCGGAAATAGTACATCATCCGGGGAATTTTGGCATACAATTTTCAACATACTATGCTTTGGGACACACTTTTTGTAATCTCACATACTATTTAGGATGGATAGTATGGACATTGGGACGCATCGATGGATCCACACCACGAAAATCTGCAGGAAATAGTACACCATCTGGGGACTTTTGGCATACTCTTTTCCACATACTACGCTTTGGGACACACTTATTTTAATCTCACATACTATTTAGTATGGATAGTATGGACATTGGGATGCAGGGATGCAGTTAGTTGCTGTTTTCTTTTCTTCTATAGATTAATTTTAGATGAGTTTTTGTTTCTTTAGCGCCCTCCGGCTGCAGTATGAATTGGAAACTCCATTCATGGAATAGCCTCTTCTTCTTTTAGATGAATTTGTGGACTAAAAATGCACAGAGAGCGCCCTCCGACTTCAAGGATGAATTGAAAACACCAGCGCTCATAGTAATGACAATGAATATTAAATAAATATAACTACTCTGTATAGAAAATTGACATAAGCATATGAGAATCCAATATTTCTCCAAATGTGCATGCTTTTAAACTAAAAGCCTATATTCAGACTCTTTGCATCACATTATATTTTAAAGTATAATATAAAACCATTACTTTATATTGTAATAATATTTTTCTGTATGTTTCATATATCATGATGAGCTTGAGACATCACAGAAGGTTTTTTACACAGCCTACCTGACTGAAATGCCTCATTAATATGCAAGTCATTTCAGCTCATTACTATCCAATTCTTTTGTCTTCTCAGGTGAGAATGGCCCATTTTCAGTGGTGATTCACGCCTCCATGCATACTGTGTTTCTTGGCAAAAAGTGTCTTACAAAAACTAAATCAATATATTGTTTTATATGAAGGAGTAGGCAGCATAATTTTTACATAATTTTGAAGCAAAAACTCTAGTTTACAACCTCCAATACCCAGAAGTCTTGTGAACACAGATTTACTATACTTTTTTTGGCCTTATTTCAGTGACTTAAGTTTTTTTGTTTTTTCAATAACCACGCATAAACATTATTCCTTCAAAAACACAAACATGTACATACATGTACAATATTATTGTAGCCTAGTTTGTGCTGAATACAGTGTAATGACACTTTTGTCATTTATATGTTTATGAACAACTGAAAAAAGCACAAATGTCAGGGCATGTCAAAACTTCTCCAGGCCCCAAATCAGCCTCAGACTCCAGAGGGTTAAGTTACAGGGAATAAGAATTGAATCAACTGTAAATGATTCACTGTAAATGATTCAGAATTAATATTTAACACTTCATCAATTATTCGTCCAGCAAAAATTGAGGTTAGAGTATTTTACCAATTCTGGATAAAATATTATTCTGCGGCCAACAGTAACAATATTTTATTATGATTATTATTATTATAATTATTATATTATTATAAGCAAGAGGTAACTTTTAGGATCTTTTGAGTTTAAGACAGTAATTTGATACACAGCACAAGAAACTCGTATATGTGAAAATCAAAACAAGCTTTATTGACTACTTCTAATGATTACAAGAAACTAAGGCTAAACACACACATACATACATACATACGCACACACACACGCACACACACACACACACACACACACACATTCGCGGAGTTGATATGAGTTATGAAGAAAGTCCCAAATACTAACTAAACATCGCAACCTGAGGAAAATCACAAAAGCAGAGCTTTGGCTTGATCCTTTAGGTTTAAAGGAGTTTCACCAGTTTCCAGCAAGAGAGAGAAGTTTGCTTGTACCTGCGTTTGCTCTGACAGCTGAGGTAATCAGGTTGTTCTGCGACTCGTGTGCAGCGGAGTCCCGTTCTGGATTGGCTGTCTTTCAGGTGACGTCTTCTCAGGAAAGCCCTTCGTGGGTTGCGCGGAAGCTTTAAAGTTGTTGCCGGCTGGCGAAACGCACTGTTCTGAGCAGTTTTCTTCTTTGGAGACTTTGGTCAGATATTTCACGGAGTGTTTTGGAGTCTGGATGTGACGGCTGTTGAATGGTCAGCTGCGCGGCTCGTGGATGAAGTTGGCGACTGTTAGATGGAAAATCAGCCCCGGTAAAGGATCAGTTCTCAACTTCTTCTTTTCAGCATGACCCAAGCGACTTTTCAGCCGTGGTCAAAGTAGCGGTGCTTCGGCTACTGGGTTTCAACGACTGTGCTTCAACTCCGACTTTGACTTGTTCGGACAGCATAGTTTTAAAGGAGCAATTTGGCTCCATCCTTCAGATGCGATCCTCCAATGAGACGTTGCTACGTAGATTAGACACGCCTCGTCTATTGTCTATTGATCACATTGCGTGATATCTGTGGAACATTCTCCTGTTTTATTAACAACTTTATAACGTTTCTTAATATTTTCCTGATACTAAATTTCAATGTTTCATTCACACAGAATTACAGAGAATTATAAATTCTGCATTTAGAACTCAAACATGACACACTTCTTACACACATATTACTAGACTGACCTAATTAAAACAGTGATTACAAGAGAAAGAAAATGCATACGGGAATACAAACATATAATGCATTGAATCCAACATGTTAGTAATCACATCATAGCAAGTGTTATTCTGGATATAGTTAATACTTTAAATAATCGACAATTGTCCCTTTTGAGATTCAAGATTGAGTCCTTAAGCAGAGTTTAAACTTTGACCGGAGTCACGAGTGACTCCGGTCAAGAGGGTTTTGTGAGAGAATCAATAGATTTAACATGATCAGACCCCACGTGACTTTTGATTAGTTTACTTCTGATGAGCTCAAGACAGGCTTCTTTGTTAAAAGAAGTCACGTCTTCATTCCTGTTAAGGCTGGAGGTCAGGAAATGGACCTGTTGGTCAAAATGAAGCTTTGTTTGGTCAGTTCCTGGTTGATGGAGTCATAGGGCAAGTCCTGTTGAACGATGCCCTACAATGGCACTCACCAAAGGTCGAGGAGGATGAATTGGGCATGCGGAGATTGCATGCCCCGGAGATCCAAAGTATAGACATAGATTCAGGGTCAGCCTTCTTTGACATTCAGAGGGCGATAAACGGGAATTATCCACTTGCATGGGCTTGCTGGCTGGTTCTGGGGAGCTGACGGGTTCGGATCGGCGGGAAAAGATGGTAGGAAGTCAAGTCAAGTCAAGTCACCCTTATTTATATAGCGCTTTTTACAATGCAGATTGTGTCAAAGCAGCTTTACATTGATAATTGGTATATAATTTTCCTTTTAAAGAATAGTGTCAATGCAGGCAGATCAAAAGCACTGTTGAATAAATGTCAAGAATACTGTTGAATATCAAATGTCAAGTCAAATTAAATTAAATTAGGGCTGCACGATTAATCGTATTTTAATCACGATAACGATATCTGCTTCTCCCGATTGATTTTAAATAATCGCCATATTGGCCCACTCTATGAAAATGAACATAATTTGGAAATATTGGAAGTAATATTAGGAGTTTCGCTGTTTTATCTTTTGAAGTTCCTAAAGGTTTCACCAGTTTTCATAATGTTGATCAGCTAGAAATGATTGTTCTTTGCTTTACAAATTTGCCGGGCAACTTGAATCTGGTTTGTCTTATTGCAAACGAATGCTTTAAAATCTAATGTGAATACATATTACAAAGCGCTCACCAAAACCATGTTTTGTATTGATTTACCATCTAACGAAGTTATCATAGTTGGTTAAATTAAGTCGTTGTGCCACCTACAGGCCTTTTGGGTGAATTGTAGGTTGGTAAAGAACTTGCAAAATAGACATAATTACATTACTCTTTTTGATAGAATAAACGTAATTAATAATCGTGATTATAATTTTGAGGAAACTGTGGCACTGGCTGTCGTGTCAATGAGGCCTTCACAATGGATGATCTAGTCGACTCGATCTCTGCTGATACTTCAGGGCTGTGTTGTGGTCGTATCAAGGCGCCGGTCCTCGGTCTCATCTGGATACGGCCCGAATCCGGTTGACTACGGTAAACCTCAGGATAAACAGAAAGACTAATATTAGCGTAGATGCCATTCTTTTTCTGATGTAACGAGTACATCTGGTGTTATAGGAAGTGTTCCCGGTTCCGGCTGAACTAATTTATGCAGCCTAATAATCCTTTAGCGGATTTGAAAATATAAATTTATAATGTGTTATGTGTATGCCAGGTTAAAGAGATGCGTTTTTTAGTCTAGATTTAAACTGACAGAGTGTGTCTGCATCCCGAACAATGCTAGGAAGATTGTTCCACAGTTTAGGTGCCAAATAGGAGAAGGATCTACCACCTGCGGTTGATTTTGATATTCTAGGTATTATCAGCTGGCCTGAATTCTGAGATCGCAATAAACGTGAAGGACTATAATGCATTAAGAGCTCGCTTAGGTACTGGGGGGCTAAACCATTTAGTGCTTTGTAAGTAATTAACAAGATTTTAAAATCTATACGATGTTTAACACGAAGCCAATGCAGTGACGACAGAACTAGGCTAATATGGTCATACTTCCTAGTTCTAGTAAGAACTCTAGCTGCTGCATTTTGTACGAGCTGTAGTTTATTTATCAAGCGAGCGGAACAACCACCCAGTAGAGTGTTACAGTAATCTAACCTCGAGGTCATGAACGCATGAACTAACTGTTCTGCATTCTTCATTGAGAGCATATGCCGTAGTTTAGATATATTTTTAAGATGGAAGAATGCGTTTTTACAGATGCTACTAACATGGCCTTCAAATGAAAGATTGGTATCAAAGAGCACACCCAGGTTCCTAGCTGATGACGAAGACTTAACAGAGCAGCCATCAAGTGTTAGACAATATTCTAGGTTATTACGTGAAGAAGTTTTCGGTCCAAAAATTAGAATCTCTGTTTTTTCTGAATTTAGTAGTAGGAAATTACTGGTCATCCAGTTTTTTATATCAGCTATACATTCTGTTAATTTTGTGAATTGGTAAGTTTCGTCAGGGCGCGAAGAAATATAGAGCTGAGTATCATCAGCGTAACAGTGAAAACTAACGCCATGCTTCCTAATGATATCTCCCAAGGGTAGCATGTACAGAGTGAAAAGCAACGGTCCTAGTACTGAGCCTTGCGGTACTTCATATTTAACTTGTGATCGATATGACATCTCATCATTTACTACTACAAACTGATAACGGTCAGAGAAGTATGATTTGAACCATGCCAATGCAATTCCACTAATGCCAACATAGTTTTCAAGTCTATTTAAGAGAATATTGTGATCAATAGTGTCAAATGCAGCACTAAGATCCAGTAACTCTAATAGAGAGATACAACCACGATCTGATGATAAGAGCAAATCATTAGTAACTCTGACGAGAGCAGTCTCAGTACTATGGTACGGTCTAAATCCTGACTGGAAATCCTCACAGATATTATTTCTTTCTAAAAAGGAACATAGTTGCGATGAAACTGCCTTTTCTAGTATTTTTGACAGAAAAGTAAGATTTGAGATTGGCCTATAATTGACTAATTCTTTAGGATCTAGTTGTGGTTTTTTAATAATAGGTTTAATAATAGCCAGCTTAAAAGTTTTTGGTACGTATCCTAATGACAAAGATGAATTAACAATATTAAGAAGGGGATCTATGACTTCTGGAAGCATCTCTTTCAATAGCTTAGTTGGTATAGGGTCTAACATACATGTTGTTGATTTTGATGATTTAACAAGTTTAGACAGTTCTTCCTCTCCTAAAGCAGTAAATGAAATTAATTTTTCCTCAGGGACACTACAATGCAAGGTCTGACACGATACTGTAGTAGACGGTTGCATGGTTATAATTTTCTCTCTAATATTATCAATCTTGCAAGTAAAGAAGTTCATAAAGTCATTACTGCTGTGCTCTTTGGAAACATCAGAAGTTGAAGCTTTATTTCTTGTTAATTTAGCCACTGTATCAAACAAATACCTAGGGTTGTGTTTATTTTCTTCTAAGAGTTTTGAAAAATAGGCAGATCTAGCAGTTTTTAAGGCCTTTCTGTACTCAATCATTTTCTCTCTCCATGAAATGCGAAATACTTCTAGTTTTGTTTTCTTCCAGCTATGCTCCATTTTTCTGGCTGCAGTTTTTAGGGCCCGAGTGTGCTCATTGTACCATGGCATTGGATTAAATTCCTTAATCTTTTTTAAACGCAAAGGAGCAACTGAATCTAATGTGCTGGAAAAGACAGAGGCAATAGTTTCTGTTGCAACATTGAGGTCTTCTAAGCTGTCTGGTATGCTAAGGCGATGAAACTGATCAGGAAGATTATTTATAAAGCGATCTTTAGTGGTAGAAGTGATGGTTCTACCATATTTATGGCGGGGAGGCAGTTTAGCCGCTTTCACCGAATGTAATATACACGAGACTAGATAATGATCTGAGATGTCGTCACTCTGCTGCAGAATTTCAACGGCATCAATATCGATTCCATGTGACAATATTAGATCTAAAGTATGATTACGACAATGAGTGGGTCCCGACACGTGTTGTCTAACACCAATAGAGTTTAGAATGTCTGTAAATGCCAATCCCAATGAGTCTTTTTTATTATCTACATGGATATTAAAATCACCAACAACAAGGACTTTATCTGCAGCTAGTACTAACTCTGATAGAAAATCAGCAAATTCTTTCATAAAGTCTGTATGGTGTCCTGGTGGCGTGTATACAGTAGCCAGCACAAATGTCAGCTTACATAATGTTACGTAAAGCACCATCACTTCGAAGGAATTATATTTGAAAGACTTTTGACTAATACTGTAAATATTACTATAAATTACAGCAACACCTCCCCCTTTGCCTTTCTGTCGAGAATTGTGTCAATAATCATAACCTTGAAGGCTGGACTCATTTAAAGTAGTGTAATCGTCCGGTTTTAGCCAGGTTTCTGTCAAACACAGCACATCTAGATTATTGTCTGTGATAATATCATTTACAATAAGTGCTTTTGAAGAAAGTGATCTAATATTTAACAATCCAAGCTTTATCATTTGTTTATCTTTATTATCTCGATTTTTTATTTGTTGAACATCAATTAAATTTTTTCCATTAAATGGGTTTGGAAGTTTTTTGTTTTTATTAATTCGGGGTACAGACACAGTCTCTATGTGATAATATCTAGGTGTAAGAGTTTCTATGTGTTGAGTTGGGATTTATCTGACTTCTGTAACGTGAGGCAGCTAGCAGATGGTCGGTTTAGCCAGTCTGTCTGCTTCCTGACCTGTGCCGTAGTTTGTCATGTTTCAGCTCTAAGACTATGTGCCATATTACTAGAGAGAAGAGCAACACCATCCCGGGAAGGATGAATACCATCTCTTTTCAACAGGTCAGGTCTGCCCCAAAAACTTTTCCAATTATCTATGAAACCTATATTATTCTGCGGACACCACTTAGACAGCCAGCCATTGAGTGATGATAATCTACTAACTATCTCATCACTCCGACGAACAGGAAGGGGACCAGAGCAAATTACTTCTCCTGACATTGTACTTGCGAGTTCACACACCTCTTTAATGTTAATTTTAGTGATCTCTGACTGGCGAAGTCGAACATAATTTGTGCCGACGTGAATAATAATTTTAGAGTATTTATGATTAGCATTAGCCAGCACTTTTAAATTTGCTTTGATGTCAGGTGTAACGAATGTAGCGGTTCGTACAGTTATTAATTAATTTATGGATGAAATATGAATATAATAATTCATAAGGTTATGAATAAATTATGATTCATATATCAACCCAACGGGGAATTAAACATATATTGTGAATCAATTACAACAAATTATAATCAATTACATATATGATTAGTTCTGGTTTAATAATTATCTAGAGAAACTGTTCGTTTGTCCAGCAAACTAAGTCCCTCACAGAATATTATAAACAGAGTTATTTTCTGGCCATGAAAATAACTAAAGCATAAAGCGATCGAAAAACGTTAAAGTGACTTGGTCTTCAGTTGAAAGAATGAAAAGAAGATGGTTTTATAACCCAGTCCAGCATGCTAAAAGCGTTCTGAACATTCCCAAGTTTATTGATTATCCTGATACGTGTGCATATGCTACACAGGTGCTCTGGCTCCCGGCAAACATGTGACTATGGTGGCTGGTGTCTCTATTTTCACGTTCCGTGTAATAGAATCGCCAATTACTAGGGCACTTTCAACAGGATTCTCAGTGGGTGCGTCACTGAGTGGGGAGAACCTGTTTGATGTTCTTAATGGAACGGAAGAGTGGTGTTTTCCGCGACTAGGCCGCCTCACCGTTACCCAAGTGCCCTGCTGCGCGGGCTCTACAGCCGGAACCGAACAATGTACAGAGTTCACTAAGCTAGTCGCATCCAAAACAGTATCTGAAGCCCCTGCATTCTTACCATCCTTGATTAAAGTTTGGATGCGTGTCTCTAATTCTGAGATTCTCTCTGTCAGCCTGACTATTTCCCTACATTTATGACATGTAAATCCCTCGTCGCTGACAGAGAGGGCTATGCTAAACATGTGACAGATGGAACACGATATAACACTGGGAAAGGATGACATAACTCACCGTGTTTGTAGACTGATCCGAGTTGCCACAGCTGTTTGATGAACGCGTTGGAAGAGGAGCGCGCGAGACTGATGACAAGTTAAACAAGCTAGCGAGATGCAAACGCGTTGTATCAGCGTTTTAGATTCAAAGATTACAAGCTGGCGACATCAGATTAATGTGGTGGGCAATAGTATATATATAAAGTAATGATAATATAAGCAACAAAAAGTACGAGATTCAATAAAAGTAAGAGAAAACAAAGCTACACGGAGATACAAAACACTGAGCAGTGAGGCAGAGAGGCAGACAGGAGCAATCGAGCAGCAATCGAGCAATCCAGTGGCTGGCCCTGGTGCTCATCGAGACACGACTGCATACGAGTGCCTACGCGGATGGCGAGTTGGATGAAGCGTTCAAGGCCGATGGAATCCTCGAATGCAGCGAGATGCAACCGCACTCTGGGTTCCAACCCCTGACGAAATGAGGTGATGAGGGCTTGTTCATTCCATCCACTGCTAGCGGCCAACGTCCTGAACTGCAAGGCATAATCAGTCACAGATTTTGATCCTTGTTTTAAGTTATAGAGTTTCTCACCAATAGAAGAATCAGCCAAGGGGGTTCCAAAGACTTTGCGGAAGTGGGCGACGAATGAAGAGTATGATTTAACCACGGAGCCTTTCTGAGTCCAGAGAGAGTCGGCCCACTGGAGAGCCTTGCCTTGCAGTTGGGAGATTATGAACGCTATTTTAGCTGTGTCGGTGGGGTAGAGATGCGGTTGCATCTCCAGGACCAACTCACATTGCAGGAGGAAACCGCTGCAATCCTCCGCCGATCCAGAGTAGGGCGCCGGTTTGGCCATGGGACTGGCGTGCATCATCGGTGGAGGAGTGGAAGAAGTGGATGCGGAAGCGGCAGCAGGTGAGGGTGACGGTGACGGTGGTTGTGGGGTGAGTGCTCGGCGCAAAGCGTCAACGAGCTCTTGAAATGGATCCTGTGAACTCATGCTGATATCCTGTTGATACGGTCCGGTCTTCTGTTACAACAGAGACGGCTCGGAGGCAGATGTAAAAGCAAGTACAGTGTTTTATTGATATCAGCAGAGATAATGGTGAGTATATGGCAATGACAGAAGCTTGGTATGTTGATAGAAGAATAGATACTGTCCTTTTGTTGATTGTAGGATGAATATGGAAGAGCACGCTGGAGACTGGAGACTGGGAACCCTCACACACAGTTGGAGAAGCACATGAGGATTGACTGGAGACTGGAGACACTGGAGACGTTGGAGACAGGTAAGTAGCAGATTGGAGTCCTTAAGGTAAGTACACATGGAGATGTGGTACGAACGAGACCGGACAGTGACTGTGTGTGAATGTGGGGTTTTTAAGGTGGAGGTGATTGCTGAGTTGATGACGTGCAGGTGGCGGCGATTAGTACTCTGGTGATTGTGTGCGTGGGTATTGGAGGGTGGTGGAACCTGACGTGTCTGTGACACTCATAGCATGAAAAACAAAACTTATATTAAAATTCTGAATGTATTTCATATAAAGCCTGCAAAGAGTCAGTGTGAGATATAGGCTACATTTGAGTATTGTATCTTTTTGATATAGTTTACAAAATAAAACAGTATGCTTTGAAATCATAATTGTAGTGCATTGCTTTGTTTTAAACCCCAAACATCTTACTTAAACATTCTTCATTAACAGTTATCCAGTTATTTCTAATAAGCTATGTCATTTAAAAAAAAAAAAAAAAAAAAAAAAAATTAAAAGTAGTTTCAATGTAGATATCTACTTTTTGATAGTAACTTGTAGTGTAGCTAACTACTTTTTCAAAAGGGTAGCTTGACTGTAGTTTAACTGCTTTAATTTATGAGTAGCTTGTAGCTTGTCAAACTACAGTTTCAGAGTAGCTTCCCCAGCACTGGTTATAGGTTATTACTATCCTAATGCCTATCTCTTAGCTACCCCTCCTCACTCCTTAGTGCCAAGTACATGAAGTACGGCCACCATCCAATGCACTTTTGGCTCCTGAAAGGACTAGAAATTCTTCCCTTTATTTCTTCTCCTTTTGACCTCAAGGCATTTGGTGTTTCTCTGTTAGCCTAGAGATTAAGTGATTACTTGAACATGTGACACCTGCTTAACCATATCTTCTAGCGAAACTAAATAGGTAAAACATTCTTTCCTTCCTTTCCCCTTTCTTATTTCATCTAACTGTTTTTTCCTACCAGTTTGTTCTATTCATTTACCTTATGGTGATAATCTATGGAAAGGAACCATCAGTATTTTGAGTAATAGTTTAATGACATGTACCAGCCCCGTCATCAGTCAACACAAGTTACAGCTGTCATCCAAGATAGTTAAACCCCTTAAGCCCTATTTGGACGGGATTAGTTTTACATGGGGAGGTGGGGGTAAAGTAATTATTACCAGAGCTTCTCAGTGATTTTAGTCCTGTCCGAATGTGCCATCTCAGTAATCATTACGGACAATGTCAGTAAAGATTATGGCGACTTTTACCTTCTGTAAAAAGGTCCGGAAAAATTACTTCAGGTAATACTAATCCGTTCGAATAGACCCGCTGTAAATATGTACGGTAAAATTTTGTCATTTCCTGTTTAAAAGTAGTTTTCTGCGCATTTTTCAAGAATGGAAGCACTTGAAGAAACATTCATTTGTGTTGTAGGTGGTGGGACAAGTCTGTGGCAATCCTCAAGTTTTTTCCATACCATTCAGAGTAAAAAGAAGATTGAAGCAATTGTCAGAGGCATAAAACTAATGTGCATATTACATCATAATTCAATCAGAATTTAATTAATAAATCGTTTGACCGGACCTAACTGTTATACATAGTTTATATATTTAGATTATATGTGTTTGCGCACATGGTATCAGGAAGCAACATATACCCACATGACGACTTCTGCTAGTTTTACTGAGATGTCTTGTTCCGTGCGAATTGGCCAATTAATATCACAGACGTTCTGAGGTAAAATTACTTCACTCCACATCCCTATGTAAAACTAATCCTGTCCAAATAGGGCTATAGTCTATACTGGCTTCCCCCACTTCATCTATTCAGTCCCTACATGGCCCACATAGCCGTACGAACTTGCATTTGCCTGTGCCATCGCTCTCTCATGTCCCAATAAGTGTGCCAGTCTGCCCAGGACATTCATCTGGCTTCCCCCACTTCATCTATTCACTCCCTACATGGCCCACATAGCCGTACGAACTTGCATTTGCCTGTGCCATCGCTCTCTCATGTCCCCATAAGTGTGCCAGTCTGCCCAGGACATCCAGCCCTGCCATCCAGGACCCCCTGGAGACCCAGTGGAACAATGTGATGGTTGCCCTTCAGCTAAAGCAGTCAACGACCTGCAACAGGAGAGCAAGGGACAGCGAGATCGGCAGCACCAGCGGACACTTGACACCCGCCTGAGCCACAAAGAGCTTTATCTTCTCCTTAGCCCATGCTCATACGGGCTTCCAACAGGAGGTAATTGAATGAACGCTGCAAGTCACAGAGTTCCACAGAGAACCAACCCACTCAGCATGAGAAGGCACAGGACAGATGCAAGGACCATGACAGAGCAGAGCAACTGAGGGAGGTCACCACTCTTCAGGAAGCTCAGACAGTTGTTGAACTTTGCCATTTAAAGAATGTAAAGAACTGTTTGAATTTAAAGAGACACTAAAGCTAAGGCCCTTGAAGGCCATCCGCATGCAGAATTGAAAGTCAAACACTGACTCCACAATTCAGCAGCATGAGAGACAAACACATTGTGGTCCGAAAAGAACTGAAACAGTCTGAACAACTGCAAATGGACCACACAAGGAACCTGCAACCTGATGGACTTCACAGCAGCAGCAGCAGCAAAAGCTCCCCCAGCCCTACAGAAAGGGGGGAGGGGCCAGAGCCTGCAGCGCCACAGCGCCAATGCCAACATAATAGACATTCCCTTTGCCCAAAGTCCCTGACTGGTGTGACCCACCAAGACAGGCTCTCTGTTCTGGATCATACCCCACCAGATTCACGATGATTTCTGACTTAACAGCCAGAAAAACTCAATCAGACTATCAGCAGCTGAAACCAGTCTGCATAAAGAATTTCTCAGACCCAGAAGTCTGAATGCAGATTGAGTGCTGCCCTCGACACCCAAGCAGGGCAGATCTGAAGTCCCAATGTTACTGCCACAGACTCAGACAAACCTGGAATGACCTTTTTGGGCAGCACAACCTGCCCTCACACAATGCCATTCATGTGACCTAACACAGGCCTGTAACACACAAGGCCCCTCAAAAGGGGTTCTTAAGGCCCCAGTGACTTTGAACTGCAAACACAGTGCCTTCCACATAGCTTCTACAAAGGTTCCTAGTTAGCATAAGGCATAAAGCACATTGTACATTGATTTCCATGACAACAACTTGTCAAAGGAAATGCTAACTCCAGATACATCACTATGACACTAGATTGAGTGGGTTAAGCTAGCACGGCCTAACGCCACTCGCTTAAACCACCGTCCACCTAAAAGTTTGTTTAATAATGTATAATTCTGACATGACATTTGACACAACGTTTGATTCACATGTAGATCGGTGGTTCTGGCTTGCAAGATGCAGATAAAACTATAGCTTGAATTAACACCTCTGCTGTAACAGAGAGAGTCTTGCCACATTTTAATATGTCAAATGGTATCAGTGTAAAGTTAATCTAATTTTAGTGAAGAAAACCTAATTTCAGTATTAGAGCGTAAGCCTGTTTTGACGAAGGAATCTTAGCTCAGCAGCATGTAAACTGTACCAGAAGTAATTATTCTACTTTGGTTGAAGAAATATCAATTGCAGAATTGCTAAACCTGTTTCTGATGAAAAATCTCAGTACAGTGTTATATGAATGTAGATTTGGATGTTGGCATCCTTTCTACAGAGCAAAGGCCTTAGAAATTATAGTCAGAGAGACTCATTCATCTAAACTTTAGCTGCATCTACAAGCATAGCTACCTGGTGATCAATACTATGTTTCATTTGCCGATAGAAACATCAGTATTTATTCACACGACAAGACTTCTGCACGCCTAGACCAGTTTTGATTTGCGGCAAATCTGTGTAACTACTCTTTAAATTAGTCAAAAGATGTTTAAAGTAGAGAGAAGAATTTTACATTAGTAAAATTTGCAAATGTCAAATCATACTTGCATTTGACTGAATTTAAGTTTGAATTATTGAAGTATAAGTGCCCCATTTTAACTCAATGCGTAACTCGGTTCAAATGTGCAGGCATTCTTCATGAACTGTTGAACTGACATGCACTGCTACTCATGACACGACTTGTCAAAGGAAGTACTAACTTGACCCCTCGTGACATCATAGTGTAAACAAACCAGGCTAGAGAGCTAAGCTAACACGACCTAGCAGCCTTCTAGCTAAGGTAGCTAACTCAACTACTACAGTTAACGGTTACTTGAAGCCTTTAACTACAGCTTGTATGTATGCAGTGTGAACTGATCTAAACCCATCCTGCAAAAACAGCAAATTCTGAACACCAGAATGTGTCCAGATCTAGGACTGAAGCTCTGACCAAGCAGCTTGACAACACTAAAGATGAACTTGACATGGCCCAAAGAGAACTGAGACACTCTTACCTGCAGCAGAAAGAACCACAGCAGGAGAGACATCGCTCTCACCCACATGGAATCAGCAGAAGAGCTCACCAAGATACCAAGGGGGGAGCCAAAGCCTTCTATTGGACACCTTACCTGCTCATTTCCTGAAATCCTCTGCAGTTACAGAAGGAGAAGGATTAATTCAGATGAACCCTGAAATGGCACATGAAGTGACATTCAAAGACTTCCAGCAACAACCTCCTCGTCCTTTACACAGCAGCCACCCAGAGGCTGCACAAGGGCAACCGGAAATGCCTGCATCGAACCTGTAGGAGCTTCTAACACTAGTAAGAGAGCTCCTTGAACAGCACTTACCTGAGGAGTGCTCAGAAGCACAAACTTCCGACCACTCACACAACTACGACCACTCAGACCTGCTCAAGTCGGCGCCGCCACAAGAGCAGCAGGACACAATAAACTTCAGACTCCTTCTGTCATCAACCCTAAATCAGTCCTAAACACTCTTCACACTACAACTTCCATAACCTCTTCCTGCAACCACCTGCTTCACGGGTGTCCAAATGACAGGTGACACACTGTCAAGGCACCTGATACCTCGACACCTGCTGAGCAAGCTCAAAGACCTGAACCCTGCCACCAGCAAACATCTCGCCCACACTAACTGACTTTAGGGTGACAGGTGACACATTGTCAAGGCACTGGATGCCTCGATTCCTGCAGCACCAGCTCAGAGGACTTAGCTTGCCTACTGTCTGCATCAACCATCTTTTACAGCAAAATGAATCTGCGACTGCCTTTGGTGCAGCTTTTTGACACTGTCTTTTTCATTGTATGAGTAACAGCGGTGACTACTGCACTGTCAGCAACAATGGCGCCCTCTTTATAACTGAAAGTTCTAGAACGCAACAAAGCAAGTTCACTCGTATGACAAATCTTGACAGCATCGTCTAATGTCAGCTCCGTTTCTCTGAGCAGTCTTTCTCTAATTTTCTTGACATGAATTCCAAAAACAATTTGATCTCTGATCATTGATTCAGTTAAGGTTCCGAAGTTGCATGTTTTTTCCTTTAGTTTCAAATCAGTCAAAAATGAGTCAAAACTTTCTCCCTGTGATTGAACGCGTGAGCGAAACACATACCTCTCATATGTTTCACTTTTCTTTGGTGAGCAGTGCTCGTCAAATTTCTTCATGACTTCATCATATTTTCTCTTTCGGCAGCGACCACGAACGTAAAAGTATTGTATACTTCAATTGCCTGAGGTCCAGCAACTGTCAAGAGCAATGCTATTTTCCGTGAGTCTGTCTCGCCGTCCAGACCAACAGCTTGCATGTATTGCGTGAATTTCTGCTGGAATGTCCGCCAGCTGCTATTGATGGAGTATTTTATCCATCCTATAGAAAACATTTGTAGAATTAGTTTGCTTACTATAAAAGCTAGAAGTGTTGTGAGGCCTCTTGGCCTATGTAACTGTAAGGGTCAGACAAGTTTACTTGGCCACTGAGCATATTTTGTTGGTTATTTTCCACCAAACAGGTGGCTGTGAAATGAACAAGACCATTATTAAGGGTGTCACATGAAGGCTTCTTGCCTCTGGGGAGTATTGACTGTTTTGATACAATGTTTCATTTGGCCAATGGGAAAAGGGTTGACTATCAATTGGCAGAAGGCCATGAGAGATTAAGGTAAAAGATGTACAGTAGTTGGCAGAAAAATGTATAAAAACTGTGCTCCGGCTAAGAGAGCCTCAGATGTGAAGCTGGCATCTCACTTTATTGTTTGACAATAAAGTTAAATACTTCTGAGACCTGGAACTTCGACTCTGTGAGTCTTCGAGACCAGAACTGAAGGGACAAAGAGACATCGAATCTGCCACGACATAATTGGCGAAGCCAGGAGCCAGGAAGAGGTCAGGGTGGAACTGCGGTGGGTGTGCTTCACAAAACAAAGGCGCTATACAAATAAGGTAGGCAATTTTGCTCATATTTGTTTTGTGTGACCCCTTGTGAGCTAATGCCTGCATGGTGACTGCTTAAGACTTCACCAAAACGAGCCAAAATTGAATTGAAATAAATAGAATTTAAAATAGTTGATTGAAATAATTGATTGAATTGATTAAAATAAAAGAAGAAGTAACTTCCAGGTCCCAGGGGTAGCGCATGCGTGTATATAAGTGTTGTTTGTCTAAATACGCATGAAGTGCGTTTGTCTTGATATGCATGAAGTGCGTTCGTCTTAATGTTTAACGCATGAGGTGCATTCGTCTATATACACATGAAGTGCATTCGTCTAAGTGTTTAATGCATGAGGTGCGTTTGTCTTTATACGCATGAAGTGCGTTCGTCTAAGTGTTCAACGCATGAGGTGCATTCGTCTATATACGCATGAAGTGCGTTCGTCTATATACGAATGAAGTGCGTTTGTCTAAGTGTTTAACGCGTGAGGTGCGTTTGTTTTTATACGCATGAAGTGCGTTCAAGTGTTTAACGCATGAGGTGCATTCATCTAAATACGCATGAAGTGCATTCGTCTAAGTGTTTAACGCATGAGGTGCATTCATCTAAGTGTTTAACGCATAAGGTACGTTTGTCTTTATACGCATGAAGTGTGTTCGTTTAAATGTATGTACACATGAAGTGCATTTTTTGCTGAAGTGTGTGATCATGCTTGTCCGTGTGATAGCCAGAGCAGACGGGAGAACCTGGCGTTGAGTGGGGACTCCTGGTTGGCTGTCAGATTGACAAGAACTGTTAGTTTTAAAATAGGGAAAGCTTTGAGAAGGGAGGGCGACTTTAGAGAACATGATGTATAATATTGTATATAGTGCAGTATTAGTTTGAAGAAATAACATGCAGATGAAATAAAATTGCTGAAAGCATTGCTTGTGTTGCTTTAAAATTAAACAGGCTGTGTTAAGTTGCTTTGTGTACATAAAAGCTGTGAAAAGCATATGAGAGTGTTGTTCGGAAGCATATGTGAATATTCCTGCAGGTTTTGTGAAATGGAAAAACAAGTTTGTTAATAGACACTAAAATTCAAAATTATAAATGTGATGTAAAATGTAAAAGTTTGTATAAGAACTGATAGAAAAGAAAAGAACTGACAAAGAACTTTCCCAGAAATTGGTTTAGTCATTAATTTGGACACTTTCCAGACTGCTGTGATCCAGACAGGGAAACACAGCCCTTGATAAGTCAAAACAACGAAAAAGGTATTAGAGAAAACTTTGTTTTTTCCATTTTTGCAAAAAATTGGTGTATAAGAATTTTTGTTGCTAGAAGTAAAGTTGATAAAATATATGAGTGTTATTTAAAAATATATGTGAATATTCCTGTCGATTTTGTGAAATGGAAAAGCAAGTTCCCTTTCGAAAGGGAACTTCTACTCTGCATTTGCAAAAACGCTATGGGGAACGTCACGTGACCCAGGTGTCTGAAAGCAACTTTCCAATAACTCCAATCCCTATTGGCCAGCAACAGCCTATGACGTAATATGGCGCGACCCGGATGTATAAAAGGAGCGCCTGGAGAAACAGAAGACATCTCATTGTCTTTCGGTCCTGTTCTGTCTGATCGCGACTATATCGACTCCGGTAGGGTTTTTATATATGCCTTACATACGTTCAAGAGAGTGTGTTTATCCGAATCCCAGGGTTTGACACTTGATATACACATTTTTCTGAGCGTTTTCTGTCTGGAGAGGAGCACGCATAGACAGTGCTTGAGGGCGCTATCTGTGTGTTTGTCTGTTGTTTACTGTTGTTTTCCTTTCTCGTTTGACACTCTTCTCGAGGGAAGAGCTGTCTGCATCTGTGCCTGTTGATTCTGGCCCCATTTGTGCTGAGGCATAGCGGTGGCTGCAGTCGTAGGGCTTGCAGATGAGCTCGTTGGGAGGTTTGAGAGAATTGTATTCTCTCTCTCTAACTTCCCCACGGCTGGCGAGAACGAGTGTATGACGATGATGTTCGTGTTTGATGTCATCGCGTCCGGTGGCGAGCGCTCCTCTGGGTGTTGTGTGTGTGCGGAGACTGCTGTGTGTTTGGGACGCGCCTCTCGGCGGGCTGCAGCTGCCGTGAGAGCGCGTTAAGAAAGTGGCCGCATGCGGACGGCTCGACGAGCGGTTCCTTTCTGTCCATTAATGCGGCAGCTTCCATGACTTTCCATTCCTTTCTGATCTCCGCGTTTGAGATCGGGAGGGCATGGAAAAACACCTAGCCGTTTAGATTTGTATCTGAACCCAGACAGACGGAAGGAGGAAGAAGCGAGAGTGAGATGGGTGATCGATTGTAAACACCATGGCATTTATAAACGATTCCCCAGCTATATAGGGCGATTTTTATCTACCATCTCCTCTTCTTCTTCCACCTCCTATATATATATATATATATATATATATATATAAACATATATCATGCTCAGATGCTTCTTAAGGTCAGACTGATGGCTTGGCCCATAGTGATCATTTATGTCAGCCCGCTGTTTCTGTTTGATAGTAAGAGGATCTTTTAGGCTTAAAAGAACCTTAGATTCCATCCTTTCATGTAAAAAAAGGAGCATTAGGAGTCTTCGGACTTTGAGCCACAGGAGGGTCTATATTTTAAAAATAAGACCTTATTTTCCTCTATAGTTTTCTGAGCATGTAGTCAAAAAATTTGGGGTTTTTTTTGGACAAACTGAAGTTGACAGACTGGCTAGAGTGCAGGCCACAAAATGGCCGCCTCTTAGCCACCTGTTTAGAGTAGCTTCTCATCTGCTGTTTTCCAGAGTAGTTTGAGTTAGCACTCGTCACTTCAGTTAATATGTATATTTAAGTCGGCCCTAATCGGCCGCCTGACATTGTTTGCTTGTGAGCTTCACTTTCTTTCTCTTATCCATGAGATATGGAGGTGAAACCCAGGCTTCACTAGGCTTGTGGCCCTGTAAGAAGGGCCGTAGCTTAGCGGCCAGGCTAGAGCTAGGTTAGGTGTGTTATTTACATATAACCCTATGTATACTATCCCTTGTCAGGTTGTATAGTTCCTAGTTCTGGTCTCCTCCAGAGGGAGTTGTTAGGCCATATGCCCATTATCCCCTTGCTATGTAGGTGCAATTGTTGAGTTTAACAGCTAGGTTGTAGACTGTTTTTAGACTCCCTGATGCTGTTATCTCAGGTGGTAGACCCTTTCTAGAACTTTTATGCTATGGAAAATGTGTTCTTTCCTCTGAGCTACTTGTTTTCTTTTATCAAGTTTGAGTTGATGTTGCTAATGTTTAATCCGTCCTCTATGGCTCAGTACAGATTTGAGAATCTGTAGGGAGAAAATTATTTTCCTCTTTGAAAATAGCATATACACAAAGCGTTGTGTTGCTTTGAAGTTCTAGACATTTGCCCTACATTATATGTGAGCTTACATGCTGTCACAGGTTAGCACCTGTTCTCATAATAGCAGGCTTTGGTGACATTGGTGACCTAATATTCCCCATTTGTAGGTTTATTGGTGTTACTGAGTGCATCACCTGTTGGATTGCATACTCAAGGTAGTATAGAACCACTTTTTGAGAAAAGCTGGTTTCTATTAGCTCCCTTTTTGTGATCTTGTTAACAGCTATATTGCATATAAATTTGATTGTAGGCTCTTATGGTTAATAGGTTGTTTGCAATCACGTGGTTCTGGTGACACGCAAAATACCGGTGAGGGCAAGCAATGAAAATTAGAATGGAAGAGATGGAGAAAAGTCCTTTCTGGGATGGTTTAGAAAGGTATAAATAGAAAATCACAACATATGTTGGACGTGATCTTTATGTTATGAAGATGAGCGACTTTTCCACTGAATTGAAAGACTTTCCTGCCATTGAGGAGGTAGATATAGAGAATGTGAAGCTGCGTGCTCAGTTCTAGTCTGGTTTTGTTTATATCGCGCTGCCTTTCTGCTAGTGAAGTTAGGGGAGTATTTTGATTTTCTGTCGCGATTGTGAAAAATGTCGCCATTGTAGGTCATTTATGCTGAATCAAGAATTGCAACAGGAGCTCACATTATCGTTTAAAGAAAAAACCGGGTGGTGTAATACAATTGTTGCCTTTTATACGTGTAAAAACACACTAAGGGAAGCTGGTTGAGGAGGTGACGGGAAGACGCCGTATATCAAATCTAATAATGTCACTGATTTAACCCACTCCCTATCACTCAATAAAATAATCACATTTTGAAAGTGTTGTCTTTGTTGTTGAATCGACTTCTGTCAGCTTGTTAAACATTTATTTATTTGGACATTTTCTACCATATGATGGCTGAAGCAGCAGCGCGTGACACTGTTCTCATGGTAAACACATCAACATTGTGAATGGAATACTACAAAACTGAAGTGAAAACATCAAATTATCATTCAATGGAATAAAATAGCTTATCTTCCCTGCAAACGATACCATGAAGAATGTGGATATTTAAGCAAGTCAAAAACAAATAAGGTAAGCAGGTATCCATATTCATTTCAGTATCAGCAGACGCAAAATGCTATTAAAGGCGACTTAACTTTTAAAGTTAAAAAACAACATAAGTTATAAAAAACGGTATAAGTTATGTAAACGATATAAACACCTTCTGGGTTGTCAATTTTATCGATTTGAGCAACCATAAACGACGCAAAACATACGAATTTTGAGTTTTTGATAGGATTCCTATATAGAAAAATCACTCCCTGCCCTCCAGACTCATTCGCGTGGAGTTTGGCGGCGTAATGTGCATTCCTTCTCTAAGTAGTGCGTGAAAGGTTTTCCACTGAATGCATGGCCTGATGGTTGATATGGTCTTGGACTAGCTGATGCCACGTGTTTACTACAGTAGGCCCTAATAAGGCCTCCTTTTAGTTTACATGTTGGCACAGTATGTGTTATATGGACAAACGGGCTGAATGCCACTTGTTGCTGAAATTGTAGGCCCTATAGGCCTCCTTTTTAGCTGGCATACTGGCAGGAGGCTTGTGAATCCAATACCACCATCAGTAACGCCACCTCTGTTGAGTAGGCCTTAAGCAGGCCTCTCTTGAAGTATGTGGCGTAATATGGCCTAATGGTTGGTATTGTTATGGTCGCCACCTGCTGATGCCACGTGTTTACTAAGGTAGGCCCTATGGGCCTCCTGCGTAGCATGTTGGAGTTCAGTTATGTACTCCTAACGCTTTGAGAGTAAAAAGGTGCTTTTTCCAAGTACTGTTCTGAGTGGCTGACCTCTCAGGGTGAGTTCTGGTGGTAAAACCTTACTGAGGTTTGGTTATAACTACATCAGCCTCCTTGAGTCTGGCACAGTCTGTGTTTTTACTCTACAGTTGCTGAACGTCACTTGTCACTGAGATTGTAGGCCCCACTAGGCCTCCTTTTTAGTTGATTTGTTGCCAGGATGCTTTGGAAAAAAACTGACCACCTTAAAAAGGCCACGCCCCACCTCGACGGATAGGCCCTAATCAGACCTGTTCACATTGGGTGGCAGCGTTCTATGTATTTCTTCTGAGGAAGTTTTCAATACTAAATACATGGCTTTTGGGTGGACTGGTTATGGCAGCCTCTTGCTGATGCCATATGTTTACTAAGGTAGGCCTCTTCTCGGCCTCCGGTGTAGCATTTAGAGTTCAGCTGCGTACTCTTCTCACTGTGAGAATTTATGGTGCTTTTCCGAGTACTTTGAGTGGCTAGCCCCTCAGGGTGTATGCTGTGGTGAAACCTTACTGAGGTTTGGTTTGATTTGCATCCATCTCCCTGAACCTGATCTTACGCTAGTTGAGCTAATAGCCACCTAGATGCTCCTAGAGATGGCCACTCGACTTATGCCATATGTCTAAAGGTTACTAGGCCCTATGGGCCGCCTTTTTCAACATAGTGGTATATGTTGACGTGTATTTCTCTCTGAGAAACTCTATATACACTTCTGGTTGGCCATGGGCCCAAATGATATTTAACCTCCTTTATGTCGGTTATTTATTGTTCTTCCATGCCTAAGAACACTGCCACGAGCTGATGCCATGTGTCTGTTGAGGTGATTGGCCCGCACGGGCCTTCCTCGACTGTGTTGGCGTATGTTGTACTCCTCTTGCTTGAAAGAGTAAAAGGTGCTTTTACTGAGTACACTGCTCGTTGGATTGTGCTGGGTGGATTATCATGCGGGCTCTTTGCAGCCTCTTATGCTGCCATTGAAGTTGCCTGTCTGCTGCCAGCAAGACAGCTGTTCAGGGTGGCCCCTCCAGGCCACTTTCTGAATATACTTCTTTATCATATTCAGTTACTTTCATGCTGTAGGCCCTCTTGGCCTCCATGAGTATGTGCCCATTGCATGGTCGACCTGTTAGGTGAGCTTAGTACTTCGTGTAGTAAGATCAAAGTTCGTCAGGAAGGAAGAGGACAAAGTCGGCGATTGACTGCTGACTGAGCTTTATTCAACAACTCAAAACTGTTCAACAGAAAGACTGTGCAACGCACAACAACAAAAATAAATAATCCCCAAAGGGCTTCACTCCAGTATCGCTGTCGTGACCAGCATCTCAGTCAGCAGTTCCTCTCTCTCTCTCTCTCTGCACACCTCCCCCCCATTTCTGGAGAGGAAATCGGCCACAGCCATCTGAACACCCGGCCTGTGGACCACCTTGAACTTAAAAGGCTGTAAAGCCAGATACCAACGAGTGATCCACGTGTTGGTATCCTTCATGCGGTGGAGCCACTGCAGGGGAGCGTGGTCCGAACAGAGAGTGAATTCCCGTGCCAGGAGATAATAGCGGAGGGTGAGGACGGCCCACCTGATGGCCAAATACTCCTTTTCCACGGTGCTGTACTTAGCTTCTCTCTTAGAGAGCTTACAGCTAATGTACAGCACAGGCCGTTCCTCCCCCTCTATCTCCTGGGACAGGACAGCACCCATTCCCCTGTCCGACGCGTCAGTCTGCAACACAAAGGGGAGAGAAAAATCAGGAGAGTGAAACAATGGCCTGCCACATAGAGCAGCCTTCACCTGGGTAAAGGTCTGCTGGCACAGCTCCGTCCACTGGACCGTATCTGGTGCATCCTTTTTAGTTAGATCAGTCAACGAGCTGGTGAGTTCCGAATAATTAGGAACATACCTTCTATAATATCCCGCCAGCCCGAGGAACTGTCTAACCTCCTTTTTGGTCTTGGGGCGCGGACAGGTCGCAATCACTGCTGTCTTATCAATTTGGGGACGCACCTGCCCATGCCCCAAGTGGAAGCCCAGATACCTTACTTCCATGCGCCCAATCGCACACTTCTTCGGGTTGGCCGTGAGCCCGGCCCCTCTCAGCGATCTCAGGACGGCCCTCAAATGCTGCATATGCCGCTGCCAGTCATTACTGAAGATAATAATATCATCCAGATAGGCAGCAGCGTATGCACCATGGGGCCGCAAAATTTTATCCATGAGACGCTGAAAGGTAGCCGGTGCCCCGTACAGCCCGAACGGAAGTGTAACAAATTGGTGTAATCCGAACGGCGTCGTGAAAGCTGTCTTTTCTTTGGATAATCGTGACAAGGGGATCTGCCAATATCCCTTTGTTAAGTCCAGTGTCGAATAAAATCGAGCCGTACCGAGCCGGTCAAGCAATTCGTCCACCCACGGCATTGGATACGCGTCGAATTTCGACACTGCGTTCACCTTGCGATAGTCCACACAGAACCGAACTGAGCCGTCCGTTTTGGGACCAAAACTATCGGGCTCGCCCAGTTACTGCTGGACTCTTCTATTACTCCCATTTCAAGCATTGCCCCTAATTCCGCTTGAACTACCTTTTTCTTGTGTTCAGGCAACCTATACGGCCGGCTGCGAATCACCACACCCGGCTCTGTCTCGATGTGGTGCTGAATGAGGTCTGTATGACCCGGTAAGGGAGAAAACACGTCAGCAAATTCTGCTTGTAACTTCGTCAAATCGGTGAGCTGGGAGGGCGAGAGGTGGTCTCCTCCTGGGGCCAGAGCGAGGGATTGTTTTTTTACATTCGCCTCTGGCCCGAGATCATCCTCTCCGCTAATCACCGTTGCCAGCATCACTGATTCTGCCTCATTCCATTTTTTAAGGAGATTGAGGTGGTAAATTTGACGTGCTCCTCTCCTATCGGAACGAATCACCTCATAATCGAACTCGCCAACTTGCCGTGTAACCTCAAACAGTCCTTGCCACTTTGCAAGTAATTTCGAACTTGAAGAGGGGAGCAATACAAGCACTTTATCTCACGGTGAAAATTTGCGTAAATTAGTCCCCCTGTCATACAGCTGGCTCTGTCTGTGCTGGGCTTGCAACAAATTCTCCATAGATAGCTGCCCCAAAGTGTGGAGTTTTGTTCTCAAATCCAGCACATACTGAATTTCGTTTTTGGCCTGAGATTGTCCGTCCTTCCAAGTCTCCCTTAGGACATCCAGTACCCCGCGGGGATGGCGTCCAAAGAGAAGCTCGAAGGGGGAAAACCCTGTGGAGGCTTGCAGGACTTCTCGCACTGCAAATAACAGGGGTTTCAACCACCTATCCCAATTTTTGGCGTCCTCTTGAACTAATTTACGAATCATGGATTTAAGATTAAACCGTTCGACCAGCCCGTCCGTTTGTGGGTGAAAGATGCTGGTATGAACCGATTTAATGCCCAATAATTCGTAAAGTTCGCGTAACGTGCGTGACATAAACGCCGTGCCTTGATCAGTGAGGATTTCTTTCGGAATCCCCACTCGGGAGATTAAACTAAACAGCGCGTCCGCAACACTCTTAGCAGAAACGTTGCGGAAAACCACTGCTTCGGGATATCGCGTTGCATAATCCACAATGACTAATGCAAAGCGATGCCCTCTCGCTGATCGCTCTAATGGCCCGATGAGGTCCATACCAATTCTTTCGAAGGGGACCTGCATTAATGGGAGAGGGCGCAAAGGCGCTTTTGGGGTGGCCGGTGGATTTACCAACTGACATTCACGACAAGACGCACACCACCTGCGCACATTCTCGTGAATGCCCAGCCAAAAAAATCGGGTCATGAGGCGATTTAGTGTTGCTGTTTGTCCTAGATGCCCAGCCATTGGATTAGAATGAGCCGCTTGGAAAAGCATTTCCCTGCGGCTCTTCGGAACTAACAATTGGGTTGTATCTTCCTTTGTCTGAGTGTCCTGGGTCACTCGATACAACCTATCTTTTATGATTGCAAAATATGAATAAGAAAGCGGTTGTCCAGGGTGGAGAGGCTGACCATCGATGGTACTGACCTTTTCAAACGCATGTTTTAGCGTCTCATCGTGAGACTGCTTCAGGGGAAAATCATCGCGATCCGAAAGAATAAGTCTTCCGATCTCGCTCTGTTCCCCTGAAGCTGAACTCACTGGTCCCTGATCAGTCTCTCCCACCTGCACTCGCACATCCTTATCCAGCGATTTTTCTCCCCAAGAGGCATCCGAGCATAAACACCCTAATAATTCATTAAACGCTGGCCAATTCGTTCCCAAAATTATCGGATGCCGGAGGTGCGGATTAACTGTCACCTCAACACTATGCTTTTGACCCCTGAATTAAATAATAACGGGCACTATCGGATATTTCACCACATCCCCGTGCACACACCGCACCGCAGAGTCCACCAAAGCCTGATAGTTACCCCCCTTGATACTCACAGGTATTTGGTACCCGGCAGCTTGACCAGGGGCAGCCTGCGGGACGGCCGGGACCCGGATCATTGTCCCGACCTCCATAACCGGACACAAATCCACAAAATGCTCTGGGTCCCCGCAACGGCAACAGGCCGGCCCAGGCCGGCCCAGACCTGTCCGCCACTCTTGTGGCAGAGAGCGGGTTAAATGGTTGGCGCGGAGAGAGGGGAGAAGCAGGAGCGGGATCCGGCCCGGCAGCAGGGAGACCCGCCCCCCTCTCTAGGTCCGTAGAGCTGTCCCTGTTCAGTTCCACCCCGCCCCCGGGGCGGAACACGAGGCGGACCAGGCGGACGAGACCTGGGGAGAGGGACAGGCCTAGAGAGAGAGGGGGAAAAAAGAGGGGGAGAGAGAGAGGTAGATGGTAGGGGTTCGCCGAGCTATAGGAAAGTCAAAGACACTCTGGAAAGGACTCATCAGTTTCTTTTAGCAATAGCAAAGGTAAGTCTTACAAATCAATACTAAATCGCTGTTTAGCATTAAAATGTACGATACTTGCAAGATGCCTTTAGGCTGAGGAGCGTCGGATCTACAGGTTGAGGATAAATCTTGAGGTTATCGTCTGAAGTTGTTGCCAGTCTGTTGGGTGATGAGCACATGACTGGGTGTTGTAGGCCGGGGGCCTACCAGCCTAGAGAGGCCGGCCGCAAGGAGACCTGTTCGGTCGTCCAGAAGCAAGGAAGAAGAGAGGGAGTGGCACTGTTCGCTGGTTTTTAACCTCTGGTCAAAGTCCAACCTCTTAGGAATGATGGGGGCCAATGAAGGTGTTGTATTTCTGGGTGACACACAGCCCCTTGTCAGGGCTTTTATGACCAAGTAAGATTAAACTGGCTGAGCTTTGAAGAAGAACTATTAAAGCTTCTTGTAATACTTATGTCTTGTGCAGGTATGGACATACCGCATACACAAGCATTTAAATCTGCTCGATACGAACCCATAGACACCAAACATGGCATAATTGAAGTTACTTTGCAGGTCATAACATTTAAAAATCATAAAGCATGTAAATACAATGGGTACAATACAACAACAGCAATAATGGATCTCATTTCCTGAGAATATGTATGTAGAGAATAGTCTGTCTATAAATTAATGCAGTAACGTCTGTGTTCTGTGTGGAAAATGCAGGGTAGATGCAGATTTCCTGCGTCTCTTCTCTGCTCTCAATGTGGCAGCACATTCCTCAGTGCAATAAACTTCTCGGGGGATGGGGACAGTCAAATCCCAGAGTGAGCTTAAAACTATTGGTGAACTAACAAATAATTGTGTCTGATTTGTCTCAGTCATTACATAATTCCCCCCCTTTCGCTCGTTGTTGTCTCTCTTATGGCAACAGTGAGCGACGTTGAAGGTGCAGAAAGATCAGACACATCACTGACACACAAGGCTGGAAGGCTGTGATGGGCCCTGGTTGTATGTGTCTCCTGGAGTGGTAGTCATTTCATGGCGGTTGATGCAGACAGTGGGCAAGCTAAGTTCTCTGAGCTGGTGCTGCAGGAATCGAGGCATCCAGTGCCTGGACGGTGTGTCACCTGTCACCATAAAGTCAGTTAGTGAGGGCGAGACGTTTGCTGGTGGCAAGGTTCAGGTCTTTGGGCTTGCTCAGCAGGTGTCAAGGTATCAGGTGTCATTTTGACACCCATGAAGCAGGTGGTTGCAGGAAGAGGTTATGGAAGTTGTAGTGTGAAGAGTGTTTAGGACTGATTTGGGATTGATGACAGAAGGAGTCTGAAGTTTGTTGTGTCCCGCTGCTCTTGTGGCAGCGCCGACTTGAGCAAGTCTGAGTGGTCTTGTATGAGTGGTCAGAAGCTTGTGCTTCTGAGTACTTCTCAAGTAAGTACTGTTCAAGGGGCTCCTTACTAGCGTCAGAAGCTCCTACAGGTTCGATGCAGGCATGTTCAGTTGCCCTTGTGCTACCTGCTGTTGGAGATCATGCGGTGTCTGCAGGAAGAGGATGTTTCCATCCATGGCTTCTCCCTGTGGTAGGTCTGGTGCCTGGGTCTGTCTGAATTAATCCTTCTCCTTCTGTAGCTTTAGAAGATTTCAGGAAATTGGCTGATAAGGTGTCAAGCAGAAGGCTTTGGCTACCCCCTCTGTACCTCTGTGCTTGGCTGGGGGAGGTTCTTCTGCTGCAGGCAAGAGAGTCTCAGTTCTCTTTGGGCCATGTCAAGTTCATCTTTTGTGTTGTCCAGCTGCTGGGTCAGAGCTTCAGTCCCAGATCTGGACACATCCAGAGGACGTTCACAGGTCCTGATCCTATCATCTTTGTTCTAGAGTTCAGAATTGCTATTTTTAACAGTGACTATTTGTGAAAGAGTTCTTTTACCAAATCCTCTCTTGTTGCCTTTTCCAGCTGCTCTCGTTGCTGAGCAGTTGTCAGAGCCTTTGAGGTTTTGTGGATTTTCTTCTGTGCCTCTATTCTGTCAGGGTCCTTGTGTCTGTCCTGAGCCTCCATCTCTAGCTGGTCTATGTGGCTTTTAGCATGCATCAGCTCCTTGTGAGTCTCTGTGATCTGGAGTTGGAGGGTGTTCACCTCCTGTTTCAAACCAGTGAGGTTGTGGGCCAGGAAGAAGTTGACTTCAGTCAGATCATCGTGATCATACCCCTGGTTTGAGTCATCTGCCTTTACTTCTCTTCCATCTTTGTCCAGTTGCTTTTGGCTCTGGTGCTGTAAGTGATCAGCAGCCCTGGTTAGGAGGGTGTTCCTCACCACACCTAGCCAGTCCTTTCGGTCTGCCATCTGGGCAGTTAGGCTGAGCATCTGCAACATTTAGGCATGCTTGTGGTGAGAGTAAGGGCAAGAGACTACTGCACGATCAAACAGAATTTAGGGCTAAAGGCACAGTGAGCAGCCAGGTGTATAAAATACAGCTAGGTTTAATAAATGACTTAAGGTTCTTAATGTCAAATTATTTATCAGAACGTACTGATGGCTCACAACGGGCTCGACCTCTGAACGAATGGAAGAGAGAAAGGGAGAGGAGGAGGAGAGCTTCCCATTGGATTGTGTTCATTAGTGGTGCTCAAAATTATGCCATAGCAAACGTTCAGATTACTTTTGTTCATAAAACTGAAGCAACTGTTGTAAATTAACAAAATCAAGAAGGAAAGTATTATGGTCCTATTGAGGAAATTAAACCACACAAGGAGAAAGGAAAAATGTAAATAAATCACATAGATGAAAGAAATAATACTAATAAAAATTAATAGCTGATGGCTATTATGATTACAAATCAATACAAAGATTTAAAGAAGTGATTAATACAGCAGAATGACCTGGTATTGGGAATAGTCAATAGCACTAATGATTAACAGCCGCAGCATGTTCAGAACCAAACCATTTGTGTTTTAAAGTTTAGTTTAGCGTGCTATTGACAAGTCTCAATAACTCCTAGAATTCTTCTTTAACTGAACAGTTTACATGTAATTAAATTTAGACGTTCGTGTTACAGGCCTTTCTGTGTCAGGTCACATGAGTGGCATTGGGTGAGGGCAGGTGGTGCTGCCCAAAAAGGTGACTAACTGGTGTAAGAGGTAAAGGTCCTGTTGGTGTCCTCCATTCATTCCAGGTTTGTCTGAGTCGGTGGCAGTAACCTTGGGACTTTCAGATCTGCCCTGCTTGGTGTCGGGGGCAGCACTCAATCTGCATTCAGGCTTCTTGGTCTGAGAAATCCTTTATGCAGACTGGCTTCAGCTGCTGCTAGTCTGATTGGAGTTTTTCTGGCTGTTAAGTCACAACTCATAGTGAATCTGGTGGGGTGTGATCCAGAACAGAGAGCCTGTCTTGGTGGATCACACCAGTCAGGGAAATGCCACAAGTGTGGGAAACTGGGCCATACTCGCAAATTTTGTAAACAAAAGAAAGGAAAGAAAGAACAAAAAAAAGAGAGACTTCCTTTCTGTCTGAGAATGAGCTTGTGAAATTGAGAAAGAACAAGAGATAACAATAAGGTCAAAAGATTGTTGTCTTAAGGAATTCCTTTTGAAGGGAAATCTATAATAATAAGTTTTATATTGAAGGAACAAATACTGGTTAATGTAAAATTACAGACAGTAAATCCAAAACATGAGTTACCAAAAATATATAAAAAGTAAAGGATGAAAATAGGGATGATTGGATCTTGAAAAAGAATGTTTCAATTTATGGAAAAATATTTGAACAGTCTCAAGTATGTTTTCTTGTGATGAACACATCACTACTGTGAATGTGAATAAGTAAATGATGTAGGACCTCTAATTTCTAAATATTTGGTTTTTGATGGTCAAAGTGACAGAAGGTTTAAATGGCAAAAATGATACTGCCAGTGTCACAGAGACTCCACCTGATCGGAAGTTTGAAATGTCTAAGTTCCCTGATATATGGGCAAATATAAAAATTATGTTTATTTGAAAACGCATGTCAATTCTGTCAAAGTCTTAAGTTGGGCCAGAGTTTCAAGATATAGGTAAAGTTCGATGTTAAAAGTTAAAAAGACAGTGTACCCGTCCTGAAATCCTCACAGTCTCTCTTTCATTCAAAGTCAGCTAAAAGCTGCTATCTGAGCTTGTGTCATAAGTGATAACAAGCTATTTATAGCGAAGCATGTGTTTCAGCTGACAATCATGGACACAGAGGTGTAAAAAGAAATGATTGCCATAAAGAAGGTCATTTGTTGTTAAATGTGTCAAAGTAAAACTCAATGAGTATAAAGAGGTCTTTAAATGGTAATACAGACCTTGAATGATAGAAATGACAATTTTGATGAATTCTTTCTATGACCAATAACTTTTTGTCTGATCTTTGTCACCACCATGTGCAGGGCCGATGGCTCTGCTTACAGATGTAGCAGAACGTTACTCTAAATGGACAGTTGTGAGAATTAAATTCACCTGAGTATAGTCTCAGTACTGATATGACTAATGATTTTAGTGATTAAATACTGCTGTCATTAACCTGTCTCCATGTTTTAACACTATTAGGCAGTCTAATGGCTCTGGTGGCTCTTGAATGCAACTTCCCTAAGCTCCAGAAAACACCTAATTCTGTTGAAGAAAACTGTCAAAGATTTCATGATGGGAAAGAGCGGTAACCAGTGTGCACAAGGTGATTTCTCAATGACGGGTAAGATCCTCTTTGGCCAGACAGAGGACAACCTAAGGCAGGGGGTTACCGCCGCCACTGGGCATCTACCCTGATGGGAGGTGTTTATGTGAGATGGGTATTAGAGTTGAGCAGGATGTCTGTGAGGCCAGCAGCATCATTAAGGGGGGAGGTGTGAAAAGTACAGCAGTCTGCCCCAAAAATGTTCCTCTATACCACTCACCAGAAACCGCATTCCTAAGATGGCTTGTTTTTCATTGTGACAAGTCCACAACTATGCCAGGGGACAAGATCCTGAGGAGAAGAAGATTATTGATAAAGAGCTGATGGGAATGAGCTTTCAAGAGCCGACTGAGACTATGAGGTGATTGTCCGTAATTTCTGGGGAGACCAGAGTAAAATTTAGTAACATGATGTTGCCCTATTGGCAAGAACTGTATAGAAGTTTCAGATTCAGCAGTACTATGAATCCCTAGATCCCATGAGGCTGTATTGATTTTGAACTAATGTGTCTCTATTATAGTTTTTACTCCTGCAGGTCATTGGACATGGCAAAGGATAATTCGTAGACATGGTGGTGGTTAAAGATGAAGACTGCTTTTGCAGATTCAAGAGACAGATAAGTGCATTCAGCGTTTAAACTAAAGATAACCTCAAAAATGGCTACTAGCATAACATATTTTAGATGGTGGTAATGTTTTTTATTTGGAAGTTAAAAATTTACATTTTAACCTTTGAGTATGACCAAGGTTTCTATATAATAATTTAATATATAATTGTGTCTAAGTTAGACTTGTGATTCTGTTGAAAAGATTATTTGTGCAGTAAGAGAGAGAGACTGCTTGAGCGGAGGAAAGGATGGATCTCTCTCTGTCTGTTATCAGCCTGATAAAGTTTAAAACAATGAGATTAGAACCAAAACAACCCAGCTGACATTTCTAAAAACAAATTATAGTGAAGAGACATGCTTTGAGACTGAATAAGAGTAAAACCCTACAGGGAAAATCTGAAGTTTAAATATGTTTTTAGATTTAAAAACCAAAAGCAAACCTTGATAATAAGTGGTTCATATTCATGTGTCTAGTGTGAGAGAGTGTGAGGCTGACTGGAGTTTATGTTTTATATGTGTTAGTTTGGGGAAATAATCCGTCCCCAGCGTGTATATGTCATTAACCTCTGGAATGAGTGTTTTATCATTACAGATGGGTTAAGTGAAAAAGCCGATATTTTGGATTGAATTTTATGAAAAGACGTTACAGAACATGGGACGAGCTTTAAGTGGATTGGATATCCAGCTCTGTCTGCTAATGGTAATTATGACTTTTGCCATTTATGATGTTGATTTTAATTATTCTCTGGATTAGTATGTTTAAGAACATTTATATAAATTGGAATTGTGGAATTGAAGATTGCCGTCCATGGGTTAAAAACCCTTGTCTAAATTCAACTGAGGGTCTAAATTTAAACACTGTTTTCTTTGTTTGATCAGAATGATAAACGTAAATGTTATAAGATTTGACGGCAGAAACAAAGTGACACATTGGCTAAGTCACTGGTAAATTATCCAGAGAAACCCTTCAAATTTATGGAGGAAAACAAAGGAGGAGTGAATATAACTGATAAAAGTTTTATTTTTCATCCATTAAAAGGATGCATGACATTAGATGTCTAGAGAAATACAATTTATGTAATAAGGGTTGAAGAAGGAAGCAGCTATAAGGCTGTATGTGTAACCTAGGGGTTGAGATTTGAGTTAAATAATATTTTGGTTTCTGAAACACAGTAGAGATAAGTGGTGATAATAAGACAATGATGATAATGTTTTTTTTTTGATCTGCAGAATAACAATTTGATGGGATAGAGTGACAAAATTACAAACAGTTGAAATTATTGTGATGAAAAAAAAATGTAAAACTGTTTCAAAAACAGCTTTAAAGAAATTGATAATGTCTTATAGTACAAATTTGTATAATTTATAAGTGATATCGAAGATTATATATATTAAAAAAAAATGATGTCCGTTTGTGTATGTTTATGACAATTTTGGTGCATTGGCAAGATTAATGAGATGAAAAAGATCACTGTCAAAGAAGAGGGTTAAGATTTTGGTCATTTAGCCTAAGCAGTTAAAATTGACAAGACATTTGAGTTTAAAACTGACTTTAAAGGAAGTCTTAATTATTTGATTAGGATGCTGTATTTTTGACAGTCTCAAAAATACTGTGAACTGTTGTGAAAATTGAGTTTCAGATTAAAAATAATTAGGTATTGAGTATGAATAACAGTGATGCCATGATAAAGATATATGTCAGTCAAGACAAACAAATTGTTACTATAATTGAATTTATATGTTTTGATGCTTATTTCATTTTGATAAAAGTTTTGTAATGAAATGTTATTTATTTTGTTTATTTTTTGTGAGCTATAATGGATCTGTTGTGAAAAGAAATCTTAACAAAAGGATTATTAAGTAAAAAGTAACAATTTTATGTTTTATTGAAAATGATAATTGAACTGGTCATGCAAATTTGTTTTCTTTTATTTTCTATTTTTAAAGGGGTGTTTAAAAAAAGAGATTTAAAAGATGTTCTGAAATTAAGGTGGTACATGATATGTCTATAGGCTGTAAACTGAACAATGATTTAAGAAACTTAAAATATTTAGATGGATTATGATGTCTTATTTATTTTTCGTTGTTTATTTTGAGTTAGACCACAATTTTGTTTTTAATCTTAAAAATTATCTATAAGGGTAGTGAAAGGAGTGGATTTACGATCCATCTCCTTGTATTATATAATGAATTGGAAATGATAGTTTTCTAAAAACCAGTGTATATATCCTGGTGTTTATGATTACAGCCAACGTCTGTATTTAGTATCTGAGGAGTGACTGAGGGTCTGGTCCATGCCAGGAATGCAGTAACAGTGCTTATTCGTTTAGCCTGGCTTCCAGAGAATAAATATGTATTTGTTTTGTAGTCAAGGAATTTGATGAAAAACCGAATAACCAGGATTGATGTAAAGACAACCATGTCTAAGGACTGAAGGTCAATAATGCACTGTGTGCTCTGTAGAATATTATGTTCTAGTTTAGTCCTTCGAGGGAAAACCTATTGTCTATTTTATACCATTTTAACCTGCCAGGGGAACATGGGTCAGCAATTTTTAAAAATTTTAAAGCAGCCTAAATTGTTAGACCAGATGTGGTGTGTCTCCACATTTGGCCTAAAGGGGGACTGAAGGGATGGATTTTGGAATCCACTGCAGCTTCAATATATATCTTTTAAGTTATTAATCAACATTTATATTTCTGTTAAATTATTTGAATGACTTCTACAATGTATGTTAAAGGATCTATTTTCCTCTGTACCTCTCACTGAGAGAAAAGAACATGTTATCAATATGCTTTGGGGAAAGTTTCCTGCTCAGAGCAGAGCTCAGATCAACTTCAACCTTGAAGAAGCTGTGAATCATGTGTATCTGTGTATGTGCGCTAAGTGTTCTGTGCAGGTCCCTTTGTACTAGACAACTGGCATTCTGCTTGAGACCAGCAGACGCTATGTCATGACCCCAAAAGGACATCCGGTCCCTAAATCCAGGGTCCCCCTCGTCATCACCGTGACGAAGGGAGATATGCTTCTTACTATCTGTCCACGTCTATTTTTCTTAGCCAATCAGAATCATCCAACCTGAAGTAATGACGTAGTTAGTTGACTCTGTTAGAGTATAATTGTTATGGAAATGTGAATGTACGCAGAGCGGCCTACGAACTCCTTGTGAGACTTGAAGCTGGCTTCTGCTGATGAAACTGCAAACTATTCTTCATTAAATTTTTCTTCAATTTATTTATTTATTTATTTTTTTAAAAACTTTGACTCCGGGTCTTTATTCAACATATCTGGTTTCAAGGGTCCTAAACTGTTTATCCCCAACACTAGGATGAGTGGAACATACTCCCCTCAATACAGAGATGTTCACGAGTCTTTTATCTGGAGTCCGAGTCAAGTCTGAAGTCTGGAGTCCGAGTCAAGTCTGAAGTCTTTATCACTGGAGTCTGAGTCAAGTCTGGAGTCTTTTGTCATGAGTCCGAGTCGAGTCTCGAGTCATTAAAAAAAAAAAAAAAATTCTCATAATCAAATCCTAGTTTATCCTAGTTGTATTATATAGAAAAATTATATGATCTTTCTATAATCTGTTTTATTTGAAATTAAGGTCCTATGATGTAAGAGATAATGTACATCCAGTTTGTTACTTTATAATCCATTACAATGTACAAAACAGTCGTCCTGGCAACACGAGCAATCATTTTCAATATAGTCGCTAAACGGACATAAGATGGCGCCAGTGAGTTTGTTATACAGCTTCGTTGTTATTGACGACAGTCAATTATCAGAAAATATCAAACTTTGGAATGTTTAAGAATTTCAATATAAAACTCTACACATGCTGATTGTGATACGTTAAAATATGAGCTTTGAGTAATAAAAGGATTAACATCTCTTTCTATCTCTCTCTATTATGGACACACATTAAGAAATAGAAAAGCTGCAAATAATACGAAGATTAATAAAACGTAGTGCTAGTGTTTAAAGTCTAGATTTTTTTTTTTCATATTTTAACAGGCTGGCAATTCAAATGAGCCATGCAACTACACCACAGTATAATAGTTAGTTGTGTGAGTTAACCCTCTGGAGTCTGAGGCTGATTTGGGGCTTGGAGAAGTTTTGACATGCCCTGACATTTGTGCTTTTTTCAGTTGTTCATAAACATATAAATGACAAAAGTGTCATTACACTGTATTCAGCACAAACTAGGCTACAATAATATGTGAGGAACATGTATGTACATGTTTGTATTTTTGAAGGAATAATGTTTATGCGTGGTTATTGAAAAAACAAAAAACTTAAGTCACTGAAATAAGGCCAAAAAAAGTATATTAAATCTGTGTTCACAAGACTTTTGGGTATTGGAGGTTGTAGACTAGAGTTTTTGCTTCAGAATTATGTAAAAATTATGCTGCCTACTCCTTCATATAAAATAATATATTGATTTAGTTTTTGTAAGACACTTTTTGTCAAGAAACACAGTATGCGTGGAGGCGTGAATCTGCATGAATAATGGGCCATTTACACCTGAGAAGACAAAAGAATCACATAATAATGACCTGAAATGACTTGCATATTAATGAGGCCTTTCAGTCAGGTAGGCTGTGAAAAAAACCCTCTGTAATAATGTCTCAGCTCATCATAAACAGCAATACTGTGAAATATTATTACAATTTAAAATAATGGTATTCTATTATATTCTTTAAAATAAAATGTATTTCTGTGATGCAAAGTGTCTGAACAATTATGTTACCTCTATGGCATTTCATATAGGCTTTTAGCTTAAAAGCATGCACATTTGGAGAAATATTGATGGATTCTTATATATTTATGTCAATTTTCTATACTGAGAAGTAATATTTATTGTCATCACTATGAACGCTGGATACTGTTTTTTCAATTCATACTTGCAGCCGGAGGGCGCTCTCTGTACACCTTTAGGCCACAAATTCATATAAAGAAGAAAAGGAACTAGGAACTAACGACATGTCTTCTGGAGATCGCTAACCATTGCTTTAACATCCAAATAAACACTTTTCAAGACAATAAATACACGATTGAGACGATGAATGCATGTATTGCCTCTGAATTTGCGTCTGAATAGCGCTGGCTCCGTGGGCGTGGCCGCATTAGCGGGTAATGAGCTGAATCACAGACTTCTGACATGGCTCTCTTTTCATACAGATTACATAAACACAGAATGTTTGTTTTCGATTTGACTTGCACGATTTAAAACCTGACATTTCAACGTTTCTTTAGACGTAAGTGTCATTTTTTTTTTTGTCATTAGTATTCATAAGTTACAGTTCATTTTCTGAGAACTATCAGATTGGACTTCGTTCAGAGGGAGAGGAGAGATCACGCATCATGTTAGTTTTCTTTATTTTACAAAAAGCACAACATTGTGTTTTTACTCTGAGTGTACACAAATAAAAGAAGACATTCTATAGTTTCAATTGATATATTACTTATGTCTCTATGACAAGAAATGACAGAGTATTTTAAGTCTGTTTTGCTGCAATGTGAAAAAAATCCTGCAAAACGCACCGGCACGTTTTCAGACCTCAGGGAGTTAATGTGACTAACCTTTGTGGATGCGATGTCTCATAAAATTTGATGATGTTGTTTCGATGTCTTTAATTGTTTTCCCACATTCTGTGCGTCTAGCTGATCTGACATGATAATAAACCCAAACGAAAGAACATATGGCACGGTGGCTCCCGTCATGTTGCATGGGACTCTTATTAAGACATTTCGGAGTTTATGTGCACAGACATACGTAATCAAATTCTATGGCAAGAGTCCAATCTACCACGACACGTAAGGAAATAAATGTGACGCAGATATTATAAAACCATTTAAACACAACACAAATTCTTTATTTATTATATATATGGGTAAAAGACTTGAGTCGTTTTTAAAATATTCAGAGTCTTTTGTGCCGAGTCGAGTCTGAAGTCATTTCAAGTCGAGTCCGAGTCTGAAGTCTGTTAAAATGTGACTCAAGTGCGACACGAGTCCGAGTCTCTAACTCGAGTGCCCATCTCTGCCTCAATATGAGGGTTCATAGCACTCAGCTGAGTTCTGCTCTCCAGGATGCCCATCTCTACGCATGGGTTTGAGTTGCTCCTGCCCTTTTGCAGTTACTTTTACCCGCTCCCTTCTGTGAAGGATGTGTTTTTGAGATTCTGTGTTCAGACAGAGATTGGCCAAGACTAAGCTTGTCTTACGATAGACCAGGTTGGCCTCCCTGGTGGCATTGGGGGTGACTTCTTTCCCCTCTAGTGACTGGTCGGGATTCCCTTTGGTTCCCTGGCCTCATACCCTAGAAGAGACCACTTTGTCTGCGGAAAAGTTGGTCTCAGATGCTCTAGCGGCCTTTATTAGGCCTTCTCTATCTATAGAGGAAGGCCTTCTGTAGGCTCAGCTTGGGCTGTTGGCCATAGGGAATGCCGTCACTGACAGCCTGGTGTGACCCAAGGGTGATTTGCTAAGCGTTTCCTTCGAAACTGCTCGACATTTGTCAGCCATATTTTTTGGCATGCACTCTCCTCAAGCATGGCGGTCCTTCCCCATAGCGTTTTTGCAAACGCAAAGTAGAATGGTTAAGTATGTAACCATGGTTCCCTGAGAACAGGGAATGAGACTCTGCGTTTCCTTGCCATGCTTTGGGCTGCCTGCCTGCAGAACAGTCCCTCAAGATGATAGATGTCTTCTGTTTCTCCAGGCGGCACTTAATAAGTCAAAATATTCAAGGAAAAAGGTAATAGAGAAAACTTTTTTTTTTTTTTTTTTTTTTCATTTTTTGCAAAAACTGGTGTATAATAATCTTTAATGTATGCTGTGTGAGTAAAAACCCGGGTGTGTGATCAGAGTGAAGAGGGAGGAGAGAGCTGGAGAGTGAAGATAAAGGCGGGGCTGCCTCTGACGGAGAGAGAGGAGAAATCTTGTGATCAAGATAAGGGAGGGGCTACGAGAGGAGAAAAATTAACTTTTGGAAAAATTGACAAAAATCACAAATTTAGATCAGATTGAACAAGAATGGCCTATAATGATTTGGCGATATGAGGTCAAGAAATACATGACTCTTGATAATCTGAAATTGCATTTGGACAGATTTCGTTTCCTCAGAAAAAACATTTTGGAGACTCTGCTGACAGCGGCAAAATTAAAAATAGATCCAGTGTGTGTCCCAGAATTGAAAAAGAACTTGGGATATCGATGGCCACAACATCTGGGAGGAGCAACCATATAGAGTAACATCTACTTCATAGTGACCTCATGTGTGAGGTCAACAGAGTGGGAAAGTGAAACACTCTTTGCAGTTGGAGAAAGAGAAGAGATCAACCCATTCTACACCACAAATTGGACACTTGGAAGATTGGTTGTGTCAGTGGTTCTGAAAAATAACTTAGAACACATACACCACATGTGGCCAGAGATACCAAAGGGCAAAAGGGAAGCAGAAGATCTAAGAATGATTATGAGAAATGTCAGACCCTCAAACACACAATAAGAGAGAGGAGGAGAGTGGAGTAAAGGAAGGGCTGCCTCTGATAGAGAGAGGAGGAAACTAGAGAGTGAAGATAAGGGTGGGGCTGCCTCTGACAGAGGGAGGAGAAAACTTGAGAGTGCAGTAAAGGCGGGGCTGCGAGAGGAGAGAAGTGTGTGTGTAGAGGGAGGAAGACAGAGAGAGAAAGTTCACCCTTTCTGGTTGTGGCTATTTTATAAACCAGAAAGTGGGGAACAAATTCCAACATAGACTTGGAACAACATTTTGATTATTGAACAACATTATTCCCACCAGTGGACCTGAAATAGAGGAACTGCCTGTTTAAAATACCTAAGAAAGACTAAATAGATCTAAATATTGTCTGATCATCGTGGTGATAACTAGTTAAGAATAGACGCAAGCTGGGATTAGAGAGGCATGGCCTACTAAAAAGGTGTGAAACATATAGTCATAATTTAGATTATAATAGCATCAACACCTGTAGAGATGCCAAGGTCTAGACATCAAATAGGATAGCCTCCAGAAAATAGGGAAAAAGGACAAAAATCTTAAATACATAAGGCAAGCAGAGGAAACATATGGATATGTGCAGAGAAACTGAATTTAAAAATTAAAAATATAATTAAAATTAGGGAGACAGGTCAGATATAATACAAAAAGGAACAAAGGACAAAAAAGAAAAGGAAACAGAAAGATTGCCTCCCCATGAACCACCTTATGGCCCTTCGGAGAAACAGATGTCTGACATAACAGGAAGAGTAGAAGAAAGGTAGGGCTGTACGATATTGAAAAAAAAATGCAATATGAGATACAATATTGATTTAAGGATCAAAGACGAAAAAGGGTTTTCAAGCATCAAAACAGTAAGTATAATACAGCTTTAAATTGTTGTTTTTAAATACATCAAAATGAGTCCTCTTTAATTCATAGTTAGAACATAATGCAAACCATAGAGGGTTAATTTGTTTGCTTCTGAGCAAAAATTAAATATTAGTTTTTACCAAGATTTACAGAAGACACTCTAAAATGTCATTCAGTGTAACAATCTTGTCAGGGATATTTAAAACAAAAAATCTATTTATGCCATATTAAAGACTAATTACTTTTACCCCAAATGCTAATTACTTGTAATTTACATTTTAAACTTTGCCACTATCCTAGGTTTTACCCATTTTTCAGTATACGCACTTATTATTTTATATATTTTAATACGTACAGATCAGAGTATGTTGTTTAAATTTTTATATCAATATAAGTGTTACACTGAATGACAATGGAACATTATTTCACCCACATTTTGAGATTTTATTCCTCCAAAACTTTTTTGAAACTTAAAAAGTAGACATTTCACTATTGTTCAATATACTTATGTATATAAAATCACTTTTGTAAATTTCTATTGATGTGAACATTTAAATGTATTTGACCCTTAAATACATTTAAAAACTAAAATGACATAAC
Source organism: Megalobrama amblycephala (assembly GCF_018812025.1). Taxonomy (NCBI): domain Eukaryota; kingdom Metazoa; phylum Chordata; class Actinopteri; order Cypriniformes; family Xenocyprididae; genus Megalobrama; species Megalobrama amblycephala. The sequence goes on along the minus strand of NC_063045.1, from coordinate 8,302,954 downwards.
CTAATATGCTCATATGAATACTCGACGAGACAGGTATTTTGACTGTTAGAGTTTGGAGGGCAGCGAAGGAGGACTGGAATTGGCATTGCGCGCTGTCCGAGGGGTAGCTTTCTGTGCATACATTTCGGGTGTGTCAGATGACGCGAGTACCGCAATGGGTTGTTTTCTGATGTTTATTGCGTTTAATAACTCTATTTTAATGTCAAGCTAATCACATGTAAGTAACAGTCGTGTGTCCAGTTTATTCCCTGCTATATGCATTTGCCTAAAACTTTGTCCTTTTACAACTTTTTGAAGTAGCCTATTAAAATCATTCAGATATCACAAACTGTAACGTAGGGTAAAGAAGAAAGAGAGATAAGCACATCAAGTTACAGGGAGAAGTTAGCAGATGCCCATAGAACACATGAGGATGAAAGGAAAATGGAGGCATCAAGCCATGGGGGAGTCAAGAAAAGAGATACCAAGGCTGTACAAAGAAAACCTAAAGAAAAGAGAGAGACATCTAATTAAAATCTGTCCGATATAACGGAGTTAGAGTGAGACATAGGATAAAAGGGCTGAAAAATGGATAAAAAAATGGAAGTAAGCCCTGAGAAAAGAGCTGGATGGATTTGGATTTCAGATTTGGAAAATGGATTTCAGAGAAAGCAACAGACAGACAATCAGAGTATTTTAACAAATACAACACAAGACCACCAAAGAGTTAAGTAAATGATTGTGAGCTAACGTTTACTGGGTAGGAGATTTAGGGAAAAGATGTAGAGAAAACAATTATCAAATGAGTACATACAAGAGTAACTCCATGAACTCCTGGTTGGATTTTTTTAACAGTGGTGAATAAAATAAAATGACAGAAAGGATTATAGAAATATCTGATTACAAAAAAACCCCAGAGATATAGATGTGGGTTTTATAATTATTACTGACACTGACCTATCATATGAAGACACATGAAATGTGTATCTTGTTATTTGAAATTTGAAATTTGATCCATTGCAGAGATTCTAAGATTTTTGGATTTGTGTTAATTAAAATAACTTTGGACATTGTGTTGAATAAGCAAGATTGAGTGATCAAGCTAAACAGACATTTTAACACACTTTATACAGATTATGTGAAGTTAATAAACATAATTTCGGGATGAGTACGCCCATCTAATCTTCCAATTAATACCAAGGTATAAAACCAGCATCTTACCTCTTCCTGTTGTTAGTTCTTTTGGCATCCCTCCTCCTCCCCTTCTCCTCCTTTTGTACTAATTTTGCCTGTTATAGGGGGGCAATCGGAGCTCGAGTAGGGTATTTTTTCCGAGCCCCTCTATAGCAGACAGCAAGCCAAATCTGTTTACCACTTACGCTAAGATTATATGGGCACACAAACTTGTGAAACAACAATTAGACTCTTTGGTTTAACCCTAAAAGGTTTGAGAGAATAGGTATCAATAATAAGAGTGATTAAAATACTATGGTATACATGTGACTGAAAATAAGGCTACTCAGACAGACTGAAATGCTGCTATTTTCTGCATTCTGCAAAGAAGAAAAATGCTTGCTTTTTTCTGCAAAAAAGAATTTGCTTTACTAAAATAGCATGGGGAAACTGCTGTTATCATCTAGATGAGACTTTGTAGAATTTATAAAGGATAAATTTGATTAATGCGGTTCTCTGAGTGTTCAATTTCCAGCTTACCCCAGATGACTTCTGGGATGGCTGCCTTGACATACTAACTGAAAGCAACTGGACTGTGCAACAAGCGAGATCAAGAAACACAACACTGTTAATGATTTCCCTGTATTTTTACAGTACAGTACTGGCAGCACGGTTGCCAGCAATGTACTGTATTTCGCTTTACAGCAATGTACTGTAATGCAATTTTACAGTACAAAGAACAGAACTGTATAACTATATTACAGTATTTTGTAATTTGATCCATTTTTACTGTATTTCACTATATTGCAATATATATATATATATATATATATATATATATATATATATATATATATATATATATATAGTTATTTTACTGTTAAATATTGCTTATAATCATTGCTAATAATGATAAAATATATAATTATATAATACATAGGTTAGAATACTATATACATACTATAGTTAGTAATATTACAATAGTACTATACTACAGAATAACATTGCAAATAAAAAGGCAAACCAAACAGAGTAAATTTAAAAATATATATTTTTATTCAATCAATATATTTAAACATTTCAAAACATTTCAGAATTGTCACCATCTTTCGCCCCATCAGCAATGGCCCTGGTAATGTGCATCAGCAATTTTATTTATCTTAAAAAGTGAGCAACAACAATAAGTGTCCCACAACATTCACCCCTAAATGAAGGGCACATGGATGGTTGCAAACAGGCCACAGACCCTCAGTGTGAAGTCCTCCATTTAAACACAAAGGACCGAACAAAGCTATTGACATACAGGTTGATGGCCATCACTCTGCACCACCGTCCTGATCTTCTGCTCACTCCCTGTCTGGCAGTTCACTTCTTCCCTTCAGTGTCGAAACTGTAACAAAGTCAAGGCACACACACAAATACACTTATTACAATTTATCCACAACAAAACAAAAATGCAACTTATTTATAAAGTTTAAAAGGTTGTATTATTATGGCTAATACTTACAAAATACTCATACGCTTCCTTGTGACAGCAATGCACTTCCCAGGATGCAAAGACAAGTGGACCACACTGGTGGAAGAAATCAAAATAAATTTTTATTCATTGATGTTGCTTGTTGGGGATAGGCTAACACTGTTGCCACATGCATTTCATACACTTCAATAATACATCTAGGTTAATAAAATATCCTTGACCTTGCTGAATATTTTGCCATGTCATGCATTATACTTGCTTTGTTGCCTAATAGATAATTATTAACGGTGATAAAAGTAATTTACACCCCAATTCATATATTTTCTTAATTATCATAACTGTTTATTGTCATTACAATCACTATGCTACAGAACAGGGACTTCTTGCCCAAACAGATGCAGTAATAATCTGGTCAAGTTAACAATAGCCAATCTTTCTGACCCCAAACCACCCATTTACAGTACGTTTCAAGTGAAACTTAAGTATTTTCGATCTGGGCCATCTTTTTCCATGTTTTTGTGTCTAAGCACTAACTGAAGATGCAGTGTTGACTGCGGCCGCTGCAGACGTCAGCGGACTGCAAATATAATACGTTTGAGCTTTTGTGCACTGTCAGTGTACGACTATACTTGTTTTTGTCACTGACAGGTTCGGATCAGACAACATTATGGAAAGGATCCCCACAGGAATAGACTTTTTTTAATCGCAAGATCCTTTTTGTTTAAACACAAACGGCCGTCTATCGATCTCCCAGCAGATTCCAACCTCGCGCTCATTAGTAAAACAAACTTTGTTCAAACTCAACAGAACCAAATTAAAACTCACCAAACCCGTTTCGGTTCGTCTTTCCACGGTTCCAACAATCATCGACATGGAGTTTGGTTGAAATAAACCGTAAGCTAATTCACTGAGTTAGATTTTAAAATGTGAGGAGAGAAGCGGGGCGAAACAGCGCGTACACATCTAATAACGGTGTTTTCGACTACAGCTAGCAACATTCGCTGGCTAAATGTGCAGTTTCATTCCAGAATAAAAACGGTGCACTTTGTAAAAACCTAATAGTAAAATTAACTTACCAAACTTCCAGCAATACACCGTTCTGCTTCTCCAGTCACCAGCGGCTGTGTTCTTCTGTCTGTTCTTCTGTCGGTTACAGCAATACTAAAATATACTGTAAAATATTCCCGCTCAAACAAAATTACCCAGAATGCAATATAAATTACAGTATTTTACTGAAATATAGAAATGTGGTACTGTACTGTAGGTTTTTACAGTAATGTGCTGCTAAATCTACAGCGACATTTAACAGTGAAGGACATGGCTGCAGAGAGGAGAAGAGGCACTGGTTGATGGGCCTTCACTCCCCCTGAAAGAGGAAGTTGAAAACTTCTGAGGGGCTGATATGGACAAAGACAGAGTCAATGCAGTAATGACCAAGAAAACATGCTGTTATCATGCAAATGGTCTCCTCCGCAGCTTGATCAAAAATCAGACTGAGGAGAGGCAGAGAGACAACAGCATCCAGAGTCAAACCACTGTCACACCATGACACCAGGCCATCACAGACTGACAGAGCCAAAGCACTGGATGAGGAGGAAAACACTCAAACAGCAGCCTGACCAGTTCAACTGATTGCTGACCCAAGCAGAAGGACTTCATCCTTTCCTAAGAAGGCACAGGTGATACATTTCCAATTATCCCTACTGGACTGTATTAATATTAATTGTATTTTTATTATTCACTGGTCCAACAGCAGTTCTCTGCATTCTGTTAAGCTAACATTTTCTATCTGCTTTCTTTCAATAGACATCAGTCTAGCCGTAAGCATTAAAAATCAGAAAGAAAGAAAAAAGGAGGGGAGGCTGAGTTTTTGCTTGACTTAACAATGAACTAAATCTGGGACTGGACTTAGTTAGGGACTTGGATTAGTGAAGGGATATTTAATTAACTAACTAATGGCAAATGCATAATTAGGTCATTGAGAAACATTTTAGACTTGCCTTTTAAGACAGAGCTGATGAGCCTGTATGATACTGAGCTCTCTACCTGGGGAAAGAGGGACATAATGTGTTCAAGAACGAAAATGTGGATGATAAAGCTGTGGTGCTGGTCACTCTTGGTAAAAATTTTTTTTAGGGCTACTGTAGATCTAAAGTAGTAATTGCAAAATTACAAATTTATAATATTACCAAGGCTGTCATTACCATCAATTGCATGATGTTAATACTGTATTGTTGGTTATCAGTTCAAAATAATGGTGAGATCTAAAGTCAATTCAAATAGCAGCTTATGCCAAACAGGAAAAAAGGCTTGTGACAAGAGACTAAATTAATAGATGAATGACAAATTAACTTTGAGAAATTGAAATTGGTTCTTTAACACTGTAATATGTCCCAGACATAGCAGATCATTTGATTTATTAGATAATTATATATATATATATATATATATATATATATATATATATATATAATTAATTAATTATATATATATATATATATATATATATATATATATATATATATAATTAATTATATATATATAAAATTAAAATTCCATAACAATGTCATTTAGCCTCTAGTTATATAGGCTACTAGCATTTTGAAAGCTGACACATAAAAAAAAAAAAGATGGAATCTATGCATGTAATAAGAGTTAATTTATGTAATAATTATGGCAAATTATATTTTAACCAGAGTATATATAATTTTATATATATAAATAAATGTGTGTGTGTATGTATATTATATATATATATATATATATATATATATATATATACACACACACACACACACATTTATTTATATATATATAAAATATATATATAACATTTATATATATATATAAAAACTTTCATAACATGTTATCAAAATAATAGGTAACCTTTTCATTTAAAGGTGCTCTAAGCGAAGTCACGCGTTTTTAGGCCAAAACATTTTTTGTCACATACAGCAAACATCTCCTCACTATCTGCTAGCTGCCTGTCTCCTGAACACACTGTAAAAAAACGCAGTCTCTGTAGCCGCCACAAGCTCCAAAAATGGATACGAAAACAAACTGGTGCAGCCTGGACCACAAACATAATAAACACGCTCCAGCCAATAACCGACAAGCAGCATCAATACGCAAGCTACTTACATTTTAAATGCTCGTACATGACTGTTTCAGGAAGCATGGAGGGGAGGGCCAGGAGGAGTAGGAGGGAGGGTCTAGCTAGCCTCTGTTTTGTTTGACAACACTTCGAACGTCAACAGGAAGTTACTCCACCCAGGATCGCTTAGAGAGCCTTTAATTCATCTCAGCAAAAAAGAAAAAAGGACATGGGCCAGAAGATGGCTGCTGAGGAGGAAGAGGGGATGTTACAGCCAACTATTGAGGGAGCTGGCTGACGAAGATCCCGCTGGCTACAGAAACCGGTTAAGAATGGGGCAAAACACATTCAACAATCTTTTGAGCCTGGTGGAACCATCAGTAAGAAGGCAGGACACAATGATGAGGGAGGCAATACCTGCTGGGGAGAGATTGGCAATTACATTGAGGTACTTGGCCACAGGACAGACCTTCTCCTCTATGGAATATATATTCCGGGTTAGTAGGCACAGTATTTCCAGGATTGTAGTCGAGACCTATGATGCTCTTTAAAAGGCGTTGCAACAGAATTACCTCAAAGTACCATCCACAGAAGAGGAGTGGAAGCACATCTCTACCAGATTTGAGGAAAGGTGGAACTTCCCACATTGCATCGGTGCTTTAGATGGCAAGCATGTCAGCATCTGTCCTCCACCAAATTCAGGGTCTCATTACTATAATTACAAAGGTTTCAACTCAATAATTCTCATGGCTATAGTAGATGCAGACCTGAAATTTATTTACATCGATGTAGGGAAAAATGGCAGAGTTAGTGACGGGGGAGTTTGGGCCAAGTGTGGGCTGAGCCGGGCATTGGAAGATAACAAACTGAACATACCACCACCAGAAGACCTGCCTGGACGTCAAAGCCCTGTCCCTTATGTTGTCGTGGCAGATGAGGCCTTTGGTTTGAAGCCATGGATGATGAGACCATACCCAAGGACACAACTGGATAACAGCAAGAGAATATTTAACTACAGGCTCTCTCAGGCACGTCGTGGCGTTGAGAATGATTTTGGAATCTTAGCAAACAGATTTAGAGTTTTTCGCCAAGCAATTGCACTGGAGCCTTCCAAGGCTGTAATAATAACAAAGGCAGCATGTGTTCTTCACAATTACTTGAGAACGGAATCCCTTACCCGTTACACTTACACTCCTACCAGTCTGGTGGATCAGGAGGACACAGAAACAGGTCAACTTATTCACGGAGCTTGGAGGGAAGAATCTGAATGTATGTGCCCTATTGCAGCTTCCTCAGACAGAAATTCATCTTTGCAAGCAAAACAAGTGAGAGAAGAGTACTGCAGCTACTTCAACACAAATGGAGCAATAAGCTGGCAAGAGAATGCAATGTCTTGACTGCCATAACCTCTACCCATTACCATAACCTTTACCCAAACATCTACCCATTTATTTAATATGTAGAATACAAAAAGATGATAATAAATGAAATGCTACAATCAAATACATTTTGTTTTGTTTTTTATTTTCAGTTCGGCCACCTTGGCATATGCAAAATATAAAATACACAATGAAAAATTAAATTACTATCAAATTAAATAAATTATATTACAGATTAAAATAAGTTACATTACAGAGTAATATACATACTAGTCCTCATCTTGGACAGTATGAGCCAACTCAATTATCTTCAAAAAGGCTTCTTCGCCTTGTTGCCTGTCAGGCTTTCTAGACAACTTTTGAGGTAATGTAAAAACCCAGTGTGTTGTGAGGAGGCCTTTCTTTTCAGGAAACCCATTGCATACTGCATGGCCTCTGTAGCTTTATCTATTTTTTGCTTTTTGGGCTCAGACACAGCCTTGTGGGGATGGAGTTGTAGGAGTGGGTGTGTATGTGGAGGTGGAGGTGGAAGTGGTAGGAGAAGATGTGATGATCTCTGGGATGTTGAGAGAGCAGCCAAAACTGTTGTAAAGTTGTCAAAACTTTCTTCAGGGGTGCAGGTGTCACGGAGAAAGGACATGATGTGGTAATACTTCCACTTGGGGAGGTAAACATCTTCAGCTCCGGCCCCCGATTTGCTGCTCTTCAGCACCATGCTGTGCTCCCTTGAAAAGGGAGGTTTTTAAATTTCCTCTTGATGTCTTCCTCTGAGAACAACAGAAAAAGAGACACGATAACATGATAATGAAACATATAAATACTCTATAGGTGATATCACAGTTCATATTATGAAGCAATGTGGAATCAACAGTCATGAACACAAGTTAAGACTGCCCTAGAGAAAATTTACTTTTTTTTTCTTCCGAGCACAGTGATTGATCAGAAATTATTCTGATCTGGTCTTAAACATTTGTCTATGACTGTAATGCTGTAAAACAACATTGCTGATAAATACCACTACAACCTTACTACAACAACTTTATTGCTTAAAAAGTTTTAAAAATATGCATAAAGCAATTTTCACAACAGGACGTACCAGCTATAACTTGTTTCTCATCTGACAGCTGCTGACAGAGAGTTTGGAAGTCCTTGGTTTTAAGGTCCCGGTTAGGGCAGCAACTGCGATATTTGCATGTTTTTATTTTTTGAAAGGTATGTCCTTCTCGTTTTACACTTCATGCATGTGTACTAAATATTAAATAAGTTAATAATGATAGCATAATATGTACCATGGTAATTTGTACAGAGGCTCCAAACAAGCCTAAACATTGAATGTGAGCGAGATCGACTGAGCGCGTGCAAATACCTGCGTCTGTCCTTTAGGCCGAAACATATATTCGTGAAAAAAGGTTGTCATGTCCAAGGATAGAAATCTCTGCCTTAGCATCGACACATTACTGGTCAGCTGAGCCTCATAAAGTGGCGCTCACAGTTAAAATGATTTCAACAGCTTGTTTCATTACATCGCTCTTTAAATGAATCAGCATTTTAGAACATGCAGTTGATGAATGGTATAAACAGGGTTCTAAATTAACACCCGCCAACCCATTGGCTGCCCATTGGCTGCGCACAGTTTGCAGTGAAACCAGCGCATGAAACCATGGAAAGGAACGGAGCATCCATCAGAAAAGACATGGAAGAAGAAGATCGAACGGAGCCAGAGCAGGGAGCATAGACTGAAAGAAGAAAAAGTTAAGATTAAACTAAAAGCGGCAGTGGTTGGGACAGATTTCTGGGGGCGAGAAGAGGAACGAGGCAGGGGATGAGGATATCGACAGAGAAACAAAGAAAAGAAAATTTAATGCCAAATGGCTGACGGGTCGTGAATAACTTGTGTTTGATTATGAAAATGTCATGTTTTGTCAGGGTTGCCACATGTACTAGGTTGACCAGATGTCCCCGTTTTATAGCTCGTTCAAAATAACCCGCAAATACATTGCAAAAAAGCCCGACCAACACACAGCAGCCTGTTGGTTATCGGAGCAATCGTGTAGAGATTATATTCACCAACAGAGGGGGCTGTGCAGCTACACTTGGTTGCGCGCACGCCGCCGCTACTTCATGAAGAACGTTACCTGGACCAGAGCTCCATTATCATAATTTCATTTCATTTCAATTTAATTTCTGTATGAGAATGAAAATATTCAATAATAAATGTTAAAAATATTTGTTAAATGCCATTTTATTTATCTTATCATATTTATGTTGTTTTAATTTTGTGTGATTTTTCAAAATAGTGTAATAGGAGCTACTTTTTTTTTTTTTTAATTAGGCCTGGTTAATAGTGTAATAGTTTTTTGGTGAATTGTCTTAAAACCAGACCAAAAATCCTAATAATAAAATTAAATAATAATAATTATTAATGTAATGATATAGGGAAACCATTTTTACCTTTTAAGTTATCTGTACTTAAACATTTAAGTTAATTCAATAAAAAGACCACATTAGGTCAACTAAATTGAGTTGTCAATTACCTCATTACTCAATTGAACTGAGGGAATCACTTTCCTCAAATCATTTGAGTAGTCTCAACTTATTAGGGTTTACAGTGAATAATTAAAAAACAAAAACATTCAAAAATGTAGGCCTGTTGTCCTATTTTTTATTAATAGTTAATAACAAATGAGATTTCGGTGATATTTTGACCACTCAAATAGGAAATGTCCCCGGTTTCCATTTCAGAAATCTGGTCACATTAGCATGTGAAAGAAAAAAAAAGAGCAATTTCATGGTGGGAACTAATAATTTTAAAGTTGAGGCAGTAAAGGACCATGATGTGATTCAAATGATAGATAAATGAAATGTTTGCACTTTCTGTGCATTTTTTGTTGTATGCATTGTACTTTATATGTTTTTCATGCCAACAATGTTAATAAAATGATCAAATGCATTCAGTGGCACTCATAATTTCTCTTATTTTCACTGGGGAAAAAAATTGGCTAGTGGAAATTCTGATTGGCTGGTAACTTTAGAAAGTTACCAGCCACATTGGCTGGTGATCAAAAAAGTTAATTTAGAACCCTGGGTATAAATACTCAAAGACAGTCCCTTGCCGCCACCTTGTGGCGCAATAATGTAACTGCACTGACTGACAGCCTGTCTGGAACGCGCAGAGATGAGTAACGTTAGTTCTGTTTATACTCGTGAAATATCAGCAGAAAGTCTCTCGTTTAGTCAGATTAAGGATCGGAACTACATATAACAGCCCTACGATCTTACTGTCAGGTTTATGTTCTGTTATGTAGACCCTTAATTTTGACATTCTCTTCTGTTACTTACTTCCTGTTTCAACACTCTATTTAGTTTCGTTATTGAATATGACCAGGACACACACATATATATATATATATATATATATATATATATATATATATATTTATTTATACAGGGCTGGAAATGGCTGAGATTCTCTGGGGGGACTCTATATGGGCAGGAGATTTTTTTTTTTTTTTTTTTTTTTACTTTCAATGACTTTTCAGATGTATTTAAATATAAAATACTATACAATTATATAATCTGCTAACATTAAACAGGCCTATTTCATGTTTCCTCCAAACAATATTTTCTTAATTATCAAGCAAGCACATTGAAAGGTCAATGAACAACATTTATGAATTGTGTATGGCACAAACATGTTCATTCAACAGAATCTTTGCTTGGAGAAAATAACCTGTTTGATTTTGGCCAAATTAAAGATACATTGTCAAGGAATTTGCATATGTGGTGCATACTGTCAGGTTTGGGGGGTGGTGGAAGGAGCGAGGACTCAATTGCAGGGAAGAGGGCTTTTTATTAATAATAAAAATAAAACAAAACAACAAAAACTACCCCAAGGGGGAAAACAAGACTTGACTTGACTTGACTTGACTTGACTTGACTTGACTTGACTTGACTTGACTTGACTTGACTTGACTGGACACGAGGGAAACATACGATGAAGAACGACAACGAACCAGCACAGGACTGCAAACACAAGGAGAATAAATAGGAGAGCAAATGAGGCAGGTAATGAGGGAGGACAGGTGGGGCAAATCAACCAATAATGAGGTAACAAGGTGGGTGGGGTCAAGACAATAGACATGAGAGCACATGGCACAAAGAAACACATGACAAGCCATGTGCTCACACCAAACAAAACAAAGACACAAGCACATGGCCAATGAAGACAAATCACAAGCCATGTGCTTACACAAGACGAGACATGAACACGTGACTATGAAAACTCATAAGCCACGTGTTCACACAAAACGAGACAGCATGAGAGCACGCAGCCCGTGAAACACAGACTGCGTGCTAACACAACACAAGACAAAAACACAACATGAAAGCACGCGGCAGGTGGAAAACCGCGTGCTACACAAAACATGAGACAAGAGCGCACGGCAAGTGAAAGTACACACAAACCGTGCGCTCACAATTAAGACAGGACTGGGAGCGCGAGTGTCCGAATCCCGACACGAAACCGAAACCAAACTAGACACGAGTGCCGGGATCCGAACGCCACGCTCCCAACATGAAACAAGGCACGCAGACAAGAGCGCACAGCCCCGAGAACACTCGAGACTGTACGCTCACACAAAAACACGACAAGAACGGGAGTGTCAGAGCTCTGTCACAAAACCAAGAAATAAACTAGACCGAAGTGACAGAACCCTGACACATACTGAATTGAACAGGTCACAAACATTTTAAATGTAGTAAACATTTTACTACATTCTGAATAGAATTCAAATGAAACCCATTTGAATTCTATTGAGAACGTTCAATTTTATCATAGGAACGGCTCGCGCAAATCTTATCACACTTTTGGAGCGCGCTGGTGAGCACGCCTGCGGTGATTCGCGTGCGGTGTGCCACTCATGCTTATAAAAGCTCCGAACACGCGATTTATAAAATTAATTAACAGCCTGATTCTATGTTTCGGTGTGGTGGTTAGATCGAGTACGGGCAACATGGGTATGCAAGACAAAGCATTGGTATGCTACAGATTAAAGTACCGGTGCGTACCGGCCCACTTCAAGCACTGAGTAAGATCGCGTGGGTGTTTGAATTCAGATTGCGATCTTTTTATAATTAATAATGCAGTTTTATTGCGCTATGTTTTTGCGCTGAATCGGTTTCGTTTTCGTAGGCTATTGAGTGTAAATACAGAAATCCCTTCATTTCTATAAAAAAAAAAAATCAAACCAAATTTGAACTGGAACCAAGGGCATTGGGGGGGTTGAACCAAAGTCCCTTTAAGACAAGTCATGTCACTCGGCGGCCATCTTTGAAACGCCTCTCGGGCATCCTGGGCATCATGCAATCTCTTTGAATGGGGAAACATCAAATTCTCCAAAACTGTTCGCCAACCTTACGATTAAATTTCATATTTGAAATCACCAATGAAATCTAACAACAACCGGCTAATAAATGTAGTTTCTAAACGCTCGAATCATGACAAAAAAACTAAATGCGCGTCTCTTCGTAGGCGCGCGTCTGACTATTTCTATAGAAACCGGTGATTCTAACGGCAGCTGAAGTGACGCGAAGACTTTACCAGTCACGATTGGCTCTTATTTAGAAGGCGGGACTTATTCCGCCATATTGCGCGTTACACTTTCTCCCATTCAAAACAATAATTTCTCCCAATTCAAAAACGAGTGACACGTCTTGTGTTATTCTATAGTCTTTGGTTGAACGTACGCTGCCTGTTTTGTTTTTTTAATTATTAAAAAATAATAATCTTTTTTTTTTGTGTAGCTTTATTGGATTATCTATCTATCTATCTATCTATCTATCTATCTATCTATCTATCTATCTATCTATCTATCTATCTATCTATCTATCTATCTATCTATCTATCTATCTATCTATCTATCTATCATAACTTTATGAAATTTATGTATAATCATTCATCAAATTCTAACATAACTGAGTGATTCTAAAAAGAAAGAAATTATGTTAAATATTGAAACCGCCAGTAGGCGGCAGCGATTCGCTGTTTTATTGAGTGAGTCACTTAAATCGTTCATTCAGCCAATTCGTTCAAAAGTCAGATTAATTTAGGAAGAAAACAAACACTGATGTGAATACTTTTGTCATTGATCATTACAGACAGTATTGAAAAATGAACTAACAAAACACACGACTGTTTTGGTAACTGGTTACAGTTACACTGATAGTTATGGCTACATTGCAATGGATTAGCTAGCTAAAAGATGAGTGTATTACACAACATTCTCATACCTCCTTCTCAGTACATGCTTTATTCTTTTTAATGGACCAGCGGTTTAATATAGTTGGATGGGCAGCGGTTCTCTTAATTTTTACCCGCGCTCTCTCATTCAAACAGTACAGCACTACTCTGGTGAAAGAGCGACGTGCATTGGTTGGGCGTTACCAATCGGGAGGGGGACAATATTTTTGTCTAATTTATTATGACAAACTCATATTTGAATAGAAACAAAATTATTGTTAGAAAATAAATGAATTCTACATATTTTTCATTTGATCTACTGTGATTTTCATGTTGAAATATTGGGGGGGTTGTAACTGAAGCATTTGAATATTGGGGGGGTTACCTCCCCCCATCCCCCCCACAAACTACACCCGTGACTGGAACGCCGTCCCCCGCGTTACCCCCATTTCCACCCCTGTATATATATATATATATATATATATATATATATATATATATATATATATATATATAGCATAGCGGTAAAACCGCTAATCGCGCTATTGAGCCACTCAAAAATACCGCAAGGGAAACCGCGACAGCCCTAGTCCCGGTGTTTATACAGCTTTGCCTTTGGGTTACACAAGTAGTCGTGCTCTGTATATGTACAAGGACAGACAATACAAGACTGTAATGTTAGACAAACACTATTCAAACTTAAAATAATAATAATAAATATAGCTGCGAGCAGCGATGACGGGCCAAAGCCCGGTGGCACCGCCACCCCTGTGGCTTCAGGGCAACTGTGCATGGCGGGCAATGGGCATTTAAAACAGTTAAGCATAAAGGACTGTCAAATTCACTCCACATTTACTGCACTACAAGGTAGCGCTATAGAGCCCCTCCTCCCTGCCCGTTTCTAAGGCTTTGCCCATGTCTACTGGCTAACAATCCTGATGTGTGTGTGGAGTTTCAAACTATTTGAAGCATGCTAAGAGTCTCAAAAGCATTCAAAACCAATATAAAAGTTTGATGCGTTGCCAAGGCAACTGTGTTTGAGATATCACAATTCTTTTCAAAGGTCTACATCTGACATGTTTTGACATTATTTAAATGAAGTTTGAAGCAAATAGGGTAAACATAAGATGGTGATCTCAAAGCATGCTGAAAGTAACACATTTCCTGCTGCCAGTTGGTGGCGCTATAACTTTGACTCACAATAGTCACATCTATGTGATCAGCCTTGTAGAACGAAGACACAGCCGAAGATTCATCAAAATCAATTAATGTATGCAGAAGTTATAACACTTTGTTTCCCTTTTCTTGCTATTAATTCGTTGCCTCGCCACGGCCAAACCATTTGAGATATCCAAAATCCGTTTGCAATTAAACAACTTCAATGTATTAGCACCAAGTAAAAAAAGTTTGGTGTAAATTGTATAAACCCTGTTGGAGTAGTAGTATTAAATTCAAAGCCTGTTTTTAAAAAATATAACATTCAAACCAAAATAGCTGACTTCCTGTTGGTTGGAGCTAATGAATGTAAATTAGAAAATTGTCCGGCTTGATGAGAACAATATGTGTACCGAATTTGGTGACTGTAGGAAAAACTAACCCCCCCACTTTTGTCAAAAGGTGGTGCTACTGAGCCCCTCCACCACGCCCATTTCTATGACTTTGTCCATGTCTACTGGTTGACAATATTGATGTGTGTATCGAGTTTCATGCAATTTGAAGGATGTTAAGAGCCTCAAAAACACTCAAAAATATTATTAAAGTTTGATGTGTTGCCATGGCAACAATATTTCAAATATCAAGAATCCTGTCACAGGTCTACATCTGCTGTGTATTGACATTACACTGATGAAGTTTGAAGCAAATCAGGTAAACATAACAGAGTGAACTCAATGCATTTTGAAAGTGACACACTTCTTGCTGCCAGTTGGTGGCGCTATAACTTTGACTCACAATAGTCACATCCATGTGATCAGACTCCTATAACGAACACACCGCTGAAGTTTCATAAACATCAATCAATGTATGCAGAAGTTATAACACACTTCCTGTTTCCCTTTTCTCGCCATAAATTCGTTGCCTCGCCATGGCCAAACCGTTCGAGATATCAAAAATCCGCTGGCAATTTTTCATCATCAATGTCTTGACTTCATGCTGACCGAGATTGGTGGTGATCGGATTAATCGCCTAGGAGGAGTATATCAAATTCCAGAGCATGTGTTTTTCAAACAACCCATAATAGCTGACTTCCTGTTGAGGTGACGTATAACTTTGAGTAAGAAAGTTGTTCGGCCCGATGAGGTCTATATGTGTACCGAGTTTTAGACTTATATGTGTAAGCGTGTTTGATATATGGACCAAGTTTTCAGGCGCAATTCAAGGGGGCGCTGTCGAGCCCCCCTGCCACGCCCGGGTACCAGCTTCTGTCCAGCTGTCATGGCCGCGGGTTCTGACCCATGTGAAAAATTTCAAGAGTTTTTGAGCATGTTAAGGGCCCCAAAAACCCCAAAAACTTAGAAAAAAAAAAATAATAATAAATATAGCTGCGAGCAGCGATGACGGGCCAAAGCCCGGTGGCACCGCCACCCCTGTGGCTTCAGGGCAACTGTGCATGGCAGGCAATAGGCATTTAAAACAGTTAAGCATAAAAGGACTGTCAAATTCACTCCACATTTACTGCGCTACAAGGTAGCGCTATAGAGCCCCTCCTCCCTGCCCGTTTCTAAGGCTTTGCCCATGTCTACTGGCTAACAATCCTGATGTGTGTGTGGAGTTTCAAACAATTTGAAGCATGCTAAGAGTCTCAAAAGCATTCAAAACCAATATAAAAGTTTGATGCGTTGCCAAGGCAACTGTGTTTGAGATATCACAATTCTTTTCAAAGGTCTACATCTGACATGTTTTGACATCATTTAAATGAAGTTTGAAGCAAATAGGGTAAACATAAGATGGTGATCTCAAAGCATGCTGAAAGTAACACATTTCCTGCTGCCAGTTGGTGGCGCTATAACTTTGACTCACAATAGTCACATCTATGTGATCAGCCTTGTAGAACGAAGACTAAGCCGAAGTTTCATCAAAATCAATTAATGTATGCAGAAGTTATAACACTTTGTTTCCCTTTTCTTGCCATAAATTCGTTGCCTCGCCACGGCCAAACCGTTTGAGATATCCAAAATCCGTTTGCAATTAAACAACTTCAATGTGGTAGCAACAAGTTAAAAAAAGCTTGGTGTAAATTGGATAAACCCTGTAGGAGTAGTAGTATAAAATTCATAGCCTGTTTTTTCAAAAAATTAACATTCAAACCAAAATAGCTGACTTCCTGTTGGTTGGAGCTAATGAATGTAAATTAGAAAATTGTCCGGCTTGATGAGAACAATATGTGTACCGAGTTTGGTGACTGTAGGAAAAACTAACCCCCCCACTTTTGTCAAAAGGTGGCGCTACTGAGCCCCTCCACCACGCCCATTTCTATGGCTTTGTCCATGTCTACTGGTTGACAATATTGATGTGTGTGTCGAGTTTCATGCAATTTGAAGCATGTTAAGAGCCTCAAAAACACTCAAGAATATTATTACAGTTTGACCTGTTGCCATGGCAACAATATTTCAAATATCAAAAATCCTGTCATAGGTCTACATCTTCTGTGTATTGACATTACACTGATGAAGTTTGAAGCAAATCAGGTAAAAATAAGAGGGTGATCTCAAAGCATTTCAAAATGTGATACACTTCCTGCTGCCAGTTGGTGGCGCTATAACTTTTACTCACAATAGTCACATCCATGTGATCAGACTACTACAACCAACACACTTGTGAAGTTTCATAAAGATCAATATATGTATGCAGACGTTATAACACATTTCCTGTTTCTTTTTTCTCGCCATAAATTCGTTGCCTCGCCACGGCCAAACCGTTCGAGATATCAAAAATCCGCTGGCAATTTTTAATCATCAGTGTCTTGACTTCATGCTGACCGAGTTTGGTGGCGATCGGATTAATCGTCTAGGAGGAGTATATCAAATTCCAGAGCATGCGTTTTTCAAACAACCCATAATAGCTGACTTCCTGTTGAGGTGACGTATAACTTAGAGAACGAAAGTTGTTCGGCCCGATGAGGTCTATATGTGTACTGAGTTTTATACTTGTATGTGTAAGAGTGTTTGATATATGGACCATGTTATCGGACCCCATTCAAGGGGGCGCTGTCGAGCCCCCCTGCCACGCCCAGGTACCAGCTTCTGTCCGGCTGTAATGGCCGCGGATTCCAATGTGTGTGCCAATTTTCAAGA